>NW_026873872.1:0-15314 GCF_032173495.1 Musca vetustissima
GGCTTTAGTTTTTTTTTATTTCAAAAGAAATTATGCTGATAAAATTTTTTTCTTGTCCCTTTCATTCGACAACAACTACTGAATATTCTTCGTCGTCATGTAGAAGTTGGAAACGTTGCATTCTGCCACAACAAAATAATTGTGCAAATATTTATCTGAAAGCGAAGTCAATTATCAGCATTTGTTACAAAACAGCGGCATCATATTTCATTGATAATGAATGGCAAGGTCGTTAAGTAGTAAATTATGGAAGGTAGTTCCTCATTATGGGGAATAATAAAGAAATTAAGAAAAAAACTATTTTTTAAGAATTTTTTTAAGAGCCGATACAAGGCGTGGTTTTTAAATAATATTTTTTTAGAGACCTAAACAAGGCGTGGATTTTTTTAAGAATATTTTTTAGAGACCTAAACAAGGCGTGGATTTTTCTAAGAATATTTTTTTAGAGACCTAACCAAGGCGTGGAATATTTTTTGAGAGACCTAAACAAGTCGTGGATTTTTGTAAGAATATTTTTTGAGAGACCTAAACAAGGCGTGGATTTTTAAAAAAAAATTTTTTACAGACCTAAACAAGGCGTGGATTTTTTTAAAAAAATTTTTTACAGACCTAAACAAGGCGTTGATTTTTAAAAAAAAAATTTACAGACCTAAACAAGGCGTGGATTTTTTAGGAATATTTTTTAGAGACCTAAACTAGGCGTGGATTTTTTAAGAATATTTTTTTAGAGCCCTAAACAAGGCGTGGATTTTTTTAAGAATATTTTTTAGAGACCTAAACAAGGCGTGGATTTTTTTATTAATTTCCCTTTCTCCTTTCCAGCCCCTCAACCATGGTGTCCCAAAGTATATTTATGTTCCTCATAACTGCTGGTGTTGCAAGATCTCGAAGAGTTGGGTTATCATTCCCTGAACAACAGGGAGACCCTGGAAGAATCTGAAATATTTGCCATACTCAGAGGACTGGCGGCAATGCATGCCTCCAGCTTACTCTATGAACTTTACGATAAAGCAATTGAAGATCATTTTTACGATTGCCTCAAAAAATTACCTTACATCCAGAAATACGCTGGTTTACAACCGGCCTTAAAACCGTATTAGAAATTGCAAAACAACATCCAAAATATCAAGAAGAGGTCTCACAGGAATTTATCGATAAAGAGTTGCCATATCATTTGAAATCTGTGTATTTTATGGTAAACCCATCGCCAAAATATCGGAATGTGGTGTGTCATCGTGACACATGGGGTGGAAATATATTTTTAAATTCGGAAGACCCAGATGCTTCCGATATGTTTGTGGTTTTTCTAACCTGTCGCTATTGCCGGCCGGCAATTGATGTCGTCTTTACTTTGTTTATGAATTTGAATAAAGAGGAGAGATTGGAAAGGGAGGAAGAATATTTGAGATATTATTGGGACCAATTTAAGGATATTCTGGCATCAAATGAAACAGATTTCCTGGAAACTTATAAGGAGTTTAAATTGTTCTGTTATGTTTATCAGGCCTTGGCTGTAACCATTTTAAAAGTTAAAATATATGGAGCAGAATGAAGAATTTTGAATGCTAATGGAAGAATGTGTGGAGGATGTAATTGAAGCAGTGGTGGACATGTCGATGTGATTTTGTTTGTAAATAAATAACTCTGAATAACTCTTTTTTTAAGAATATTTTCAAAAGGACTATCATAGGCGTGGATTTTTAACGAGTATTTTCTAAATGGCTATCAGCTATCTAACCGTGGATTTATAAAAAATATATTCTAAAGGACTATAAGCTATATAGGCGTGGGTATTTAAAGAATACTTTCGAAAGGACTATCAGCTTCAGAGGCGTGGATTTTTAAAGAATATTTTCTAAAGAACTATCAGCACCATAGGCGTGGATTTTTAAAGAATATTTTCTAAAGGACTATCAGCACCATAGGCGTGGATTTTTAAAGAATATTTTCTAAAGGACTATCAGCACCATAGGCGTGGATTTTTAAAGAATATTTTCTAAAGGACTATCAGCACCATAGGCGTGGATTTTTAAAGAATATTTTCTAAGGGACTATCAGCACCATAGGCGTGGATTTTTAAAGAATATTTTCTAAAGGACCAGCAGCTCCCTAGGCGTGGATTTTTAAAGAATATTTTCTAAAGGACCAGCAGCTCCCTAGGCGTGGATTTTTAAACAATATTTTCTATAGGACCAGCAGCTCCCTAGGCGTGGATTTTTAAAGAATATTTTCTAAAGGACCAGCAGCTCCCTAGGCGTGGATTTTTAAGGATATTTTCTAAAGGACCAGCAGCTCCCTAGGCGTGGATTTTTAAGGATATTTTCTAACGGACTATCACTTAAACTATATCTTTCTTGGTTCTCTTCTTCTCTTTTCTTTATTGACAATTCATATTGGTTTTACAATATACTGGTTTTCCGACAACTTAGCATTCCTTTAATAGGGTCTGTCTGTAATATTTTTCAATCATCCAGATCTCGCACCTCATTGCTGTTGCCTTTGCTGCCTTAACATTCGCTTCTTGGCCATCATGCTGCCATAAGGACGTATAGTGGCATAATATAAGATCTCCACAAAACTCAATAGGCTAGCACCCACAAATAGGCCCGTAGTTCCGCCGATTGATACTGAAATTTTAATGTGGAAGTTAAACGAATACTCAATATTCTATATATCTCTATAATATCGGGACTCTTACCAACCAAATCCAATTTATCTCGAACCAAATTTCGTTTATAACGTTCCGTTGGTAATTCGACCAAAGCTATTTCCACCTTTGAATACGGAATTTGGCTGTAAATACTGAGAACAAATGATTTTTTAATTAATTTAAAAATTAATAAAACAATGGTGGCGTATGCGTAATATAAGGACATTTAAATTATATTCCACATACTCGAGGCATTTACAAATTGTTTCATACGCTCCCATGTACCACCACATCAAACAAAATCAAATCAAAACAATCAACCTCCTTACTTATCTTTACTATCCACCGCCGTTGTGATATCCACTTCCGTACACGATGGCAAACAATCACACACCAAACCACGACGACTCTTCGACCACTTCGCAATAATCACCGATAAATCTTCGTAATTACGATTTAGACACTCCAGACCATCCATATTGCACATTTGATGACTGGGTGTATTCGGAGCCAAGTGACTGGAACAATTACACAACTCCAGCTGCCTATCCTTGCGACACTGCACCGTACAGGCACTGTAGCTGTAATAGCGATGTACATCTAAATTATTTTCATCATTGAAACGGCAATTGCGTTGAGAGATTTTCGTATCGCGAATCTCCTCGTCATTTTGGATGTCATGTTTGGCAATGTGACGACTGGAATGGGGAGCAGAGAATTTATGAAATAAATTTGAAAAATATGTCATCTATGGACTTACACAAATGATATATAAGGACTAACTATGAGATAGTCCGTTTTGGGGGTAACCAAGGTGGGAACTTCTTCCTCGCCGAGAATGAAAACCTATGAAAAAAATGTAAAAAACAAAATATTCGTTAAAAATTCCAAGCCTATGGAGCTGACAGTCCTTTAGAAACTATTTTTTAAAAATCCACGCCTATGGAGCTGACAGTCCTTTAGAAACTATTTTTTAAAAATCCACGCCTATGGAGCTGACAGTCCTTTAGAAACTATTTTTTAAAAATCCACGCCTATGGAGCTGACAGTCCTTTAGAAACTATTTTTTAAAAATCCACGCCTATGGAGCTGATAGTCCTTTAGAAAATATTTTTTAAAAATCCACGCCTATGGAGCTGATAGTCCTTTAGAAAATATTTTTTAAAAATCCACGCCTATGGAGCTGATAGTCCTTTAGAAAATATTTTTTAAAAATCCACGCCTATGGAGCTGATAGTCCTTTAGAAAATATTTTTTAAAAATCCACGCCTATGGAGCTGATAGTCCTTTAGAAAATATTTTTTAAAAATCCACGCCTATGGAGCTGATAGCCCTTTAGAAAATATTCTTTAAAAA
Organism: Musca vetustissima; assembly: GCF_032173495.1. Lineage (NCBI taxonomy): Eukaryota > Metazoa > Arthropoda > Insecta > Diptera > Muscidae > Musca > Musca vetustissima. The sequence goes on from NW_026873872.1 coordinate 4,007, forward strand.
TCCACGCCTATGGAGCTGATAGTCCTTTAGAAAATATCCTTTAAAAATCCACGCCTATGGAGCTGATAGTCCTTTAGAAAATATTCTTTAAAAACCCACGCCTATGGAGCTGCTGGTCCTTTAGAAAATATTCTTTAAAAATCCACGCCTATGAAGCTTATAGCTTTTTAGGACCTTGCTCAGGTCCTTGAAAAACTATTGCCTAAAAATTAAGGTATTTTAAAAAGTAATCCTTAAAATCCACGTAATATCCATGAAAAACTATGCCTTAAAAATCCACGCCTTGTTCAGCTCCTTGAAAAAAAATATTCCTTAAAAATTCACTTACCACTGCCTCTGTGTGTATATCTAATTTCAAATTCCCGGGTCCAGTATAACGATTCGACCACATATTCAGTTTAGGACCACCATTATTTCTGTTGAATAAATAATTTATTGAAATCGAAAATCTTTTCCTTCTCAGGCTTCTATAGTTTACCCCGCCTGCAGCGAATTAATGGCATAGCACAGCCCCAATTCGGTTTCCATGCGATGGAAAAATTTACAACACTGAAATGGTTTATTGTTCCACATACAATTTTTGATGGTATTCTCACAACTGCTCCGCACCAACTGGGCATAATATGAGAAATTGCTATAGAAACAATTCTCTGAAGGTTCTTCTCCGCCACACTCATGTACCGTGTGATACGATTCACCACGAAAGAAGGCAATTTCACTCAAGACCTCCTCCAATGTGAAGTCGTGATCAGCACCCCAAAGTCTGAAGGGAACAATTTTATTTCGATTTTGTTTAAAATACATTGTAAAAAATTGGACTTACTGTTCTGCAACTTCTTGTATGCGATCCATATTCTTGGATTCACACACCACAATGGCTGGAAAATTCGTCTCCCAGTCACGATAACTGGATTCGACACCAAAACTAATGGAATTGTTTTCAAAGGCATCTGTAAATCAAAAAAATATTCTGTTTTCAAAATCATCTTTTATAGAATTCAAATTTGTTGTCTATGTATCTCAAATTATTTTCGAAATTTTCAAAAAATATGTATCCTTAGAGAAATCCATAATATTGGTCATGCTAATTTTCCTTACCCAAGGACACCTTTATCAGCTTCCATGAGGCAAACCACGAGGCCACCAGACACATTACCCAAAATAACTTTTCTATCCAGGACAATTCCTTGTCCACAATGAAACGTGCTCCATGCAATGTAGAGTTTTCCAAATATTCTTTAGCCACATCACGTAAACGAATCATGGCTGTTAACGAAGGACACTTTTCCCGTTTGTATAACTTCCACCGTAATAGACCGACAAAGAACTGCCAATGATTCGAAATGACTGCATTCAATATCACCTCTCTGACCTGTCGTATATTTTTTGTAGATAATTAATGTTGATTGTAAGATAATCGAAGGGTCATGTTGTATGACAGATGTAATTATCCTCTTAAAGATTGTTTATCTGGCAATGTGTTGCAACATTTGGTATATTTCTCACGTCGAACATTTTATGGTAGTGGTAAATGAGCAATTTTAACAAAGCTACACCGGTACGTACGAAACTATAGCTCCGGAGATTAAATATAAAACTAAATATATTTTCAAACAAGGAAAATTTTTCAGGGACCTACAAACGGGTGTATTTATACCCAACAAAAATATGTTGAGAGTATTGAGCATAACTATCTTCATATCTAGACTAGCTGGTCGATTTACAGGTCGCAAAATGACAAGAGCATATCCAAGTTGTACACGGAGATGGTAATCTGGCAATGAAAAGCATGTCTATTTTGATGAAGATCGGTAAATATTAAGCGGGTCAAATGAGCCCAGACTTTTGTGTGAACAACTATGACATTTGTATTCTATGGAGTATATGCCACAATATATGCCTTTCAATTATTGTTGTATGTACTCAGATGTGGGAGCTATACATAAATATTTACAGAGATCTATGTATTCTCATATTGTTCAGAATTCACATTTACAAAATTGTACATGAAGTTCCTGTTATGGCAATGGACGATATCTTTGTTGTTGTGGTAGCAGCCGTACTGCATTTAAACAACGGGTTGAGGTGACAGACGTTGGTCGAATAAGACTCGGGTCGTATCAAGACGACACCTATAATTTTTTGGTGGTAAAATTTTACACAGGGAAGGAACTACTAGAATGGTTGAATTTGATCAAGATCTGTAAATATTCAGCAACGTGTGTAAAATGACAAAATTTACATCTTATGACGTAAATGTTCACTGCAGGAAACACAATCCGAAGAAGTTGCCAGTCTAAGAAAGGGGAACTGTTCATCTTTAATATATGGATGGTCGGCCCCATTCGAATATTTTGCCCCGTTCACTGGTTTTTTAAAATGTATTCCACTAAAGTACTTTGCGGATTTTATTTTAATGTCTAAAATTAACCTGAAGTTTCCAAAAATATTTTTTTAAAGACTATCAATAAGGCTAATGAATAATGTGCCTCGGTGAAAATGTGCCTCATCAAAATATTGGTTTATGACACCATCTTTCTTTGGACCAAATCCGTTTCAAAAAATTTAGAGTAGATTTGCAAATGTTCATCCATCCGTCTGTATGTAGCTCTCGAGGGGAATAATCGATTTCATACAATCTTTGAAATCGAATCTTAGTTCAAGTTCGAAGATGGAGAATATCGGTCAACTCCTTCTTGTACCTCACCCACAAAATGACCAGAGAATAAACGACCTCGTCTCCAGTTTCACTCGAATAGATAAGCGAATTGCTATAATCCATATAAAAGCGAAGTTCTCTACATCAGTCTCATTTGCGCCCATGCTCCGATCGAAGACAAAGATGAACAGACCAAATACATTTTTTACTAGCGCCCAGAGACATCATATGACCACTGGTCTGTCCATTACATTAAAATTCTGCTAGAAGATTTTAATGCAAAAATCGGGAGGGAAAATATCTTTAACCCACCGTCGGAAAATTCAGCCTCCATGAAGAAACATCAGACAACGGCATGACTTCGCGACAGCAAATAACATGGTAGTTAACAGCTCCAGATTCAAGCATCTCGGTATACATAAGGTCACCTGGATTTCTCCTGAACGATCAACGAGAAATCAAATCGATCATGTTTTGATAGACGGAAGGCATTCATCCAATGTTTTAGACGCTCGATCGATCCGAGGAGCGAATACCGATTCGCACCACTATACAAGGTTCGCACTCGTCTTAATATAGCATAAAGGTGCGATCTAACACAACACGGAAACTCGACGTCGAAAAGCTACAAAAACAACAGATAGCAGAAGCCTACTCCTGCAGCAAACACTTGGGTATATCTACACTTTACAAGAAGCTGATACTATCCATGTTGTTATATAGATCTGAAGCGTGGGTACTTACGCAAGCAGATGAGGCAGTTATTAGAGTGTTTGAGAGAAAAATTCTCCGAAAGATCTGTGGTCCGATATGCGTTGACGGTGAATATCGCCGTCGAATGAACCATGAGTTGTACCAGCTATTCTTAGACATCGGCATTCTCAGATGTATCGAGCGTTGGCTAGGTCATGTTGTGAGAATAGATGAAGATACCCCATTACAAAAGGCATATAAATGCGAGCTAACTAATTTAAACCTCGGCTTATGGAACAAATGCTCTGTCACAAGCCAGCTAGGCAAGTATGTAATATCATGCAAACGGACTATGAAACTTTGTACAATCTATTATCATTACCAAGGCCAGATTAAGTCCGAAGATGGGACCCAGTGGTCCACTCTATCTGATAACTACCCCAGAAATGGTAAACAATTTCAATATTTATAAATCCAATATCAGGCGAATGGAATGTACGATTTGAACCAAACTTTGCACAACCAAGCCTAGATGAAGTCCAAAGGTGGGACCGGGCAGCCCTTTCCTTCTGGTACCTCCCCCACAAACAGTCAATATTTATACCCTACACAACTATGTTGTCAGGGTATTATAGCTTTGTGCAGCCCCAAAAGTTTGTAACGCCGCGAAATATTAGTCCTAGACCCACCTTTAAGTATGCCGATCGTTATATCTCGTCTAGCTGAGTCGATCTAGACATGTGTGTCCGTCCGTCCGTCTGTCCATTATAATTTGTAAACACGATACAGGCCACAGTTATGGATCAATCTTCACGAAATTTTGCATGTATGATGGGTTATGGCCAATGAAGGCCCCTATTGTTTTTGGGAAAGATCGGTTAATATTTAGGGGATGAAATGGACCAAATTTTTGTCGGTTTTTCTGGTCGCTCCAGAGGCCGCAATAATGGCCCGAACTTCGTGAAATTTTGCATGGAGAAGGGGATTGGGCCAAAGAATAAACATGCCTGTTTTGATAAAGATCGGTCAATATTTATCGGGTTAAATGGACCCTGACTTTTGTGTGAAAAATTACAAAATTTGTATTGTATAGCGTATGTATTTACTCCTGAAGGATATAGACCAGAGAAGTCGATATTGTATCGAAGAGGAGTGGTTGACCTTTAAATTGATACCAATTATTTTGTCGTATGTACTCGGATGTAGGAGTTACACTTAAATATTTACAGGTGCTTACGTATTTATGTATTATTTTGTAACCCATTACCACACTAGAGGGCGGAAATATAGATATTTAAAGACGGGTCTCATTAATGCACTCCTTCTGGATATAAATTCCACAGGAAGCAATTGGAGTTCTTAAAAATCCATTCCCTTTGAGCCCATCTTAATATGTCTAAAATATGTCTTTTCTGGTCCTAGAGAAAAAATATGTTTTTAACATCGACGTCTTCAATGGTCTAAACAAACATTTTTTTCTAAATCCACGATTATATATAAGTGTTGTCCCCTTGGTAGCGAAAATTTAGCATAGGTCAAAATTTTAGCATAGACCGTCCCGTATCACATTCCACATTTTTATGATTTAAATCGAAGGCGTGCAGGCAAATTTTCTATCCAGACTAACTATAATTCTACGGGAATACAATTAGCAATACTATGTATTGGCAGGGTAATTATGTATTGATTTTATATTTTTCTATATAGAAAAAGTGTTTTCCATTGTTTTATTGAAAACATTTTTAGAAAATATAATATCGACGCCTCCGAACCATAGTATGCTAAGTCGACTTAGCATGTTTTAAAGTTCTTAACGTTTTTAGATACTACGGTCCTTAATTTAAATTCTCTGAAATTTTGGTAATCATCGGCCAATCCAAACCAAAGTTATAAGCAAAAATGTACTTAGCATGGCACGTAAGATTTAAGAAACTTCCAAACTTTGAGAGCTTCTGCTGAAAAACTCACTTTTCAGACTTAGCATACTATTCTTCGGAGGCGTCGATATATATATAGGGTCGTTTTTGTCTCTGCAGTATCCTCTGCTTATATGTCCATATTTATTTTTTTTTCATAAAAAAAATAAATAATGAAGACTTTTGTTGTGTACAAAATTATCGTATTTTTGTAAAATTACTGACACATTTTTTTCTAATAATATATATTTTTGTTAATTATTTTATATTTTATATTCGCCGACCTTCCGTTTTTATTTTAATTTTTATGTATTTATTTATTTTTTTTTTTGTTTTTGAATATCCGTAAACCTCTCATGGAATTTAAAACCTCTCATGGAATCTGGCACGCTTTGTTCATTCAACCCGAGAAACTGTACTTCCAAAAAAAAAATGTTTAAGCATCTATCAGCCCTCGCAGTTATGTGAACATGGCGTGGCAAGATAAAAACTCCTTTGTTTCTTTATTTTCGCACAATAGATTAAGGTGGATGCTAAAATTATCCGCCAAAATAAGATAAAAAATAAAAAAAAAAACAAAGCAAAAAATCTGTAACACCCTCGCTAGAGGTAGGTGGAGGATGGCAAGCTGATCTGACCACGTGTTGCCCCTACAATGGGTCAGTCAGCAAGACATGAGCGTGAGAAAAAAGACAACTTTTAATCGAATGAAAATATAGATGATATAAATAGGGATTTTTAAGAGAGGGTGGGAACTATGGATACCTTTATTATTTTTTGGAGGACAGAGAAGGATCATCAGAGCCATAGGCGTGGATTTTTAAAGAATATTTTTGGAGGACTATAAGAGCTATAAACTCGGATTTTTTAAACATTTTAATATTAGAAGAATATGAATATAAACAATTAGGTCTGAAGTTTTTTCAGCCCATTGTGTGGGAGTATTAATTATCACAGTAGCAATGAGTGGTTGGACCGTGTAGGGTACGGCCATAAAGTAATAAAAAGTTGTATGTAAATATTATGCACGAATAAAATATTTGTAATTTATTGATGCTGGTGGTGGTGTGGGTGCTCCCACCCAACGACAAACTTTCCTTATCAAACCGACAGTTCTTCCCTGGCAACTTGATATCAGGAGATGGAAATGGGGCCATAAAACCATTTTGTGTGGCATCATGATTTAAGTAGAACTGATTTTCAAGATCATTGTTATTTCGCATTTGAAGTCGAATGTCAAATAGACAACAACCGCTAAACTAAATTTGTGCAAAATAATTTCTGCCGTTCAACATGGCCACTGCAATTGAATTATCCGCAAATGAAGTAGAAGGATTGTGTCAAAAATATTTTGGTCATCAACAGGACACAGAAGTGGCAGCCACAAATTCAACCTCAAATGAAAATCTCCAGCTAAATGTGATACGCTATCAATTGAAACCCATATCTGATAGTCCATCGGGATTTTTGGGTCACCATCGTTTTTTGGTGGTTGATGTCCAAGTGGGCAGGAAAAGTGAAGATGGCCGTGACTCAATTACCTTTAATAGAATTCGTTTCTTCACCAAGGCAGCTCCCGTGGAGATTGCCTCACGCATGGATTACCTGGAAGAATTTGGTGTTTTCAAAAAGGAAATAATTGTGTACCGCGATGTATTGCCACAATTGCAAGAAATTTTCGCTGGAGTGGCGCCCAAATGTTATTATGCGGATAATAATCTATTAGTTTTTGAGGAGCTGCAACAAATGGGTTATAAAATGGCAGCTGGCCGGGATGGCATATTGGATTATGAACATTTGCAGTGTGCTGTCAAGACCCTGGCCACAATGCATGCCGCTTCCATTGTCTTTGAGGTCAAACAAAATGTGAAAATCAATGAAATTTTTGCACCAGCCATTGTGGAGAATGCCTATCCGAATAATGTAGATCAGCAACATGTACGCTATCAAAATTTTGCAAATGGTGTTGAGGTATTTAGTGAATTAATTAAACAAATGCCGAAGTATGAGAAACACCTAGATTTTATTCTCACAAATTTAAAATCAAAAATGTCCGTGATATTCGAATTGGCCCAAACCTCTACGAAATTTCGCAACGTTTTCTCCCATGGCGATTTGTGGGCCAATAATGTGATGTTTGAATATGGTAAATATGGTGATAGTCCGATACAATGTCGTTTTGTTGACTTCCAATTGGCTCGGTATGCCCCACCAATGGTGGATTTAATAACCCTATTGACCATACCCAGCACTCGAGAATTCCGACGAACACATTTAATGGAACTGCTGCAGGAATATTATCGATTTATGAAGGAGTTCTTGAAACGTGAACAGCTGAACATTGAAGAGTTCTTGAGTGAGGAGGAATTTTGGCAAACATTTGAGCTGTATCGCATTTGTGGCCTCATTGAAAGTTGTCTATTTTGTCATTTGACAATATTACCAGCCGAATTGACTCAGTGTCTGACGGCGACCACTGAGGGTTTCAGCGATTTCTTTTCCCGCAAACGTGTGGAAATATGCCTCAAGGCATTCAATACCGATGAGATTTATAGACAGAGGCTGACGGATATATTAGAGGATTTGGTGGATAATTTTATTCTGGAGAAGGCGGGAGAGAAAATTGAGTGAACTATCTCAAACACACTTCGAAAAAATGGAACTAAACATTTTTTTAAATATGAGAGGAATTTTCCATTAGTTATAGGTTTTACTGTACATTGTATTATAATAAAATTAAACCATAATTTTTATTGACTATAAAAAAATCATATTAAAATTTTATCATAAAAAATCTTTTCATTGTATATAGCAACAAATATATAAACTGTGTAAATAGAAAAGTGTGTATATATATTTTTGAATACCAATAAAACATGTCAAGGCGTGGATTTTTTAAAGAATATTTTTTAAAAGGATCCACACAAGGCGTGGATTTTTTAAAGACTGTTTTTGAAAAGGATTCACACAAGGCGTGGATTTTTTAAAGAATATTTTATAAAAGGATCCCCACAAGGCGTGGATTTTTTAAAGAATATTTTTTCAGGGACCTACACAAGGCGTGGATTTTTTAAAGAATATTTTTGAAGAGGACCTACACAAGGCGTGGATTTTTTAAAGAATATTTTTTCAGGGACCTACACAAGGCGTGGATTTTTTAAAGAATATTTTTGAAGAGGACCTACACAAGGCGTGGATTTTTTAAAGAATATTTTTGAAATGGTTCCACACAAGGCGTGGTTTTTTGTAAAGAATATTTTTGAAATGGTTCCACACAAGGCGTGGATTTTTAAAAGAATATTTTTGAAATGGTTCCACACAAGGCGTAGATTTTTAAAAGAATATTTTTGAAATGGTTCCACACAAGGCGTAGATTTTTAAAAGAATATTTTTGAAATGGTTCCACACAAGGCATAGATTTTTAAAATGATATTATTTAAATAAAATAAAAAAATATTTTTTTTTAAATAAAGACTACACAAGCCGTAGATTTTTTTAAAATATTTTTCAAAGACTACACAAGGCGTGGATTTCTTAAACAATATTTTTGAAAAAGATTCACACAAGGCGTGGATTTTTTTAAAGAATATTTTTGAAAAGGATTCACACAAGCCGTGGATTTTTTAAAGAATATTTTTTCAACGATCCACACAAGGCGTGGATTTTTTAAAGAATATTTTTTCAACGATCCACACAAGGCGTGGATTTTTTAAAGAATATTTTTTCAACGATCCACACAAGGCGTGGATTTTTTAAAGAATATTTTTTCAACGATCCACACAAGGCGTGGATTTTTTAAAGAATATTTTTTCAACGATCCACACAAGGCGTGGATTTTTTAAAGAATATTTTTTCAACGATCCACACAAGGCGTGGATTTTTTAAAGAATATTTTTTCAACGATCCACACAAGGCGTGGATTTTTTTAAGAATATTTTTTCAACGATCCACACAAGGCGTGGATTTTTTTAAGAATATTTTTTCAACGATCCACACAAGGCGTGGATTTTTTAAAGAATATTTTTTCAACGATCCACACAAGGCGTGGATTTTTTAAAGAATATTTTTTCAACGATCCACACAAGGCGTGGATTTTTTAAAGAATATTTTTTCAACGATCCACACAAGGCGTGGATTTTTTAAAGAATATTTTTTCAACGATCCACACAAGGCGTGGATTTTTTAAAGAATATTTTTTCAACGATCCACACAAGGCGTGGATTTTTTAAAGAATATTTTTTCAACGATCCACACAAGACGTGGATTTTTTAAAGAATATTTTTTCAACGATCCACACAAGACGTGGATTTTTTAAAGAATATTTTTGAAAAGGATTCACACAAGGCGTGGATTTTTTAAAGAATATTTTTTCAACGATCCACACAAGGCGTAGATTTTTTAATGAATATTTTTTCAACGGACGACGCAAGGCGTGGATTTTTTAATGAATATTTTTTCAACGATCGACGCAAGGCGTGGATTTTTTAATGAATATTTTTTCAACGATCGACGCAAGGCGTGTATTTTTTAAAGAATATTTTTTCAACGACCGACGCAAGGCGTGGATTTTTTAATGAATATTTTTTCAACGATCCACACAAGACGTGGATTTTTTAAAGAATATTTTTTCAACGATCCACACAAGACGTGGATTTTTTAAAGAATATTTTTTCAACGATCCACACAAGGCGTGGATTTTTTAAAGAATATTTTTTCAACAATCCACACAAGGCGTGAATTTTTTAAAGAATATTTTTTCAACGATCCACACAAGGCGTGGATTTTTTAAAGAATATTTTTTCAACGATCCACACAAGACGTGGATTTTTTAAAGAATATTTTTGAAAAGGATTCACACAAGGCGTGGATTTTTTAAAGAATATTTTTTCAACGATCCACACAAGACGTGGATTTTTTAAAGAATATTTTTTCAACGATCCACACAAGACGTGGATTTTTTAAAGAATATTTTTTCAACGATCCACACAAGGCGTGGATTTTTTAAAGAATATTTTTTCAACGATCCACACAAGGCGTGGATTTTTTAAAGAATATTTTTTCAACGATCCACACAAGGCGTGGATTTTTTAAAGAATATTTTTTCAACGATCCACACAAGACGTGGATTTTTTAAAGAATATTTTTGAAAAGGATTCACACAAGGCGTGGATTTTTTAAAGAATATTTTTTCAACGATCCACACAAGGCGTAGATTTTTTAATGAATATTTTTTCAACGATCGACGCAAGGCGTGGATTTTTTAATGAATATTTTTTCAACGATCGACGCAAGGCGTGTATTTTTTAAAGAATATTTTTTCAACGACCGACGCAAGGCGTGGATTTTTTAATGAATATTTTTTCAACGATCCACACAAGACGTGGATTTTTTAAAGAATATTTTTTCAAGGATCCACAAAAGGCGTGGATTATTTAAAGAAAAATTTTTCAACGATCCACACAAGGCGTGGATTATTTAAAGAAAAATTTTTCAACGATCCACACAAGGCGTGGATTATTTAAAGAAAAATTTTTCAACGATCCACACAAGGCGTGGATTATTTAAAGAAAAATTTTTCAACGATCCACACAAGACGTGGATTTTTTAAAGAATATTTTTGAAAAGGATTCACACAAGGCGTGGATTTTTTAAAGAATATTTTTTCAACGATCCACACAAGGCGTAGATTTTTTAATGAATATTTTTTCAACGGACGACGCAAGGCGTGGATTTTTTAATGAATATTTTTTCAACGATCGACGCAAGGCGTGGATTTTTTAATGAATATTTTTTCAACGATCGACGCAAGGCGTGTATTTTTTAAAGAATATTTTTTCAACGACCGACGCAAGGCGTGGATTTTTTAATGAATATTTTTTCAACGATCGACGCAAGGCGTGGATTTTTTAAAGAATATTTTTGAAGAGGACCCACGCAAGGGGTGGATTTTTTAAATAATATTTTTTCAGGGACCTACACAAGGCGTGGATTTTTTAAAGAATATTTTTGAAGAGGACCCACGCAAGGGGTGGATTTTTTA
>NW_026873873.1:0-153305 GCF_032173495.1 Musca vetustissima
ACGCACACACACACCCTATGTGACCAACCTTAGCACAATTGTTGTCTACCCTCCCAGGGTGAATGGAAGGAAAGAGTTTATTATTTGGCCATGTTTTTTTGCTGCTGCTATTGTTGTTGCTATTACTGCTGTCCTACCTTCTATTTATTTATATATTCAGACGACATAAGTCTAAACAATTTTTATTGTCGTTGTGTTGTGTTGTTTTTTTATATTATACGTTTTACTTGTTCCTTCTTCCCGTCACTTCGTTGCAAGTATATGTATGTCCATGACAAGCGAAACGGTCGTACCCATCAGAACTGGGGAATTCATAGCAAAACAAGTTAAGACCCATAGTAATAGCAATTGATTTTATGATGATTTTCAGTACGCCACGTACTGAAGTCAAAATAAAATAATAATAGAATACCAGTCGAAATGACATGGTCGATAGAAGGCCTAGGGTAAGAGAGAGGGCGGGGGAGGAGTAGCAGGAATTGAATTAATAAATGGTGGCAATTAAAAAATATTTTTAATAAATCCACGCCTATTGGTGGCAATTAAAAAATATTTTTAAAATATTGGTTTAAAAAATATTTTTAATAAATCCACGCCTATTGGTGGCAATTAAAAAATATTTTTAATAAATCCACGCCTATTGGTGGCAATTAAAAAATATTTTTAATAAATCCACGCCTATTGGTGGCAATTAAAAAATATTTTTAATAAATCCACGCCTATTGGTGGCAATTAAAAAATATTTTTAATAAATCCACGCCTATTGGTGGCAATTAAAAAATATTTTTAATAAATCCACGCCTATTGGTGGCAATTAAAAAATATTTTTAATAAATCCACGCCTATTGGTGGCAATTAAAAAATATTTTTAATAAATCCACGCCTATTGGTGGCAATTAAAAAATATTTTTAATAAATCCACGCCTATTGGTGGCAATTAAAAAATATTTTTAATAAATCCACGCCTATTGGTGGCAATTAAAAAATATTTTTAATAAATCCACGCCTGAAAAAATAGGTCCATATTTTTAATAAATCCACGCTTAGGATGACCCTTAAAAATATTTTTAATAAATCCACGCCTATTGGTGGCAATTCGACCAAAGGACAGAAGAGGAGCATTGGCCTGCAATACAGGAGTTTTCATGCAATATATATTTATCAATAAATACACGTCTTAAAAGGTCCTTGTAATAATATTTTCAATAAAAACACGCCTTAAAAGGTCTCTGAAAAAAATTTAATAAATACACGTTATAAAAGGTCCTTGAAACTATTTTTCAATAAATCCTCGTCTTAAAAAGGCCTTGAAAAAATATTATTAAACAAAAACAAAGCTTTGTAAGGTCATAGACAAATTTTCTATAATAAACACACGCCTTGGATGGTCTTTTGAAAAAATATTCTTTAACAAAATCACGCCTTGGATGGTCCTTTGAAAAAACAGACCTTGGATAGTCCTTTGATTTTTTTTATAAATTAAAGGCATGTGAGTTGTCAAAAAATTAAAAAAAAAAATAAATTGGATGGCCATTGAACACATCAATGCATTTTTCATAGACATCTCAGCATCAATTTATTTTAGACAAATAACACAAAATTTATTTACCTTTCCAATTAATTAAGTCATTCCGAGCAAATACCTATTTTTTCATTCATTCTTCTGTTTTATGAACCTTAATCAATTTAATGCTAAATTTATTTCATTTTCTATGTCTTCCTCAGTAATGTTTTTCAATTCTCAGCTTATTTCTAATGTTTCCCCCCTTTTAAATTATTTTGTCATTACAGTTCTTCCAGAACAACCCATAATATTGGATCGTTGGGGTCGTCAATTGAATGGCACCAAATTGGGTCCGAAACAGGAAGGTGATGATATTGTTATCACATGTCGTGTTGTGGGAGGTAAGTTTACTGAGTTTAAAACCAAACGAAAAAAATGAAACGAATTTAACAGCTAGCTATTAATACTGTTCACAGAATTAGAACCCAAAAAATATATCTTCTTTCCCTTAGCCTTAACAAGGCTTTTAAATGTCCACCTGTTCTAAAAACAGAACTTTTTTCTTCTCCCCCTCCCATCACACACATAACAACCCACACTAAAGTAATCTTCAAATGACAACTGTTGGCCAGGCTAACACATACGCACCCCTGGCCAATTTTTCTTTTAAATCCCCCTACTTATGTGTGTATGTTTGCCGGAAGGGGACACCCATTCCACATTCGCTACTATAGCTTTTAAACTAAGGCTTGTCAATGGATTTGTCTTTCCCTGTTTTTGTGTTGTTGGAATGTGAGACTTTTGTGTGTTATTTAAGAATTCAATTTCCTTTTTAATTTCCCAAACGCATTAACACACCATTACATTGTCAGACAACAATGTGGGGTACTCCAAGGCCTTTATAAAGACCAATTGGTCTTTATAAAGACCACAGGTCTTTATAAAGACCAATTGGTCTGTGTAGAGACCACAGGTCTTTATAAAGACCAATTGGTCTGTATAGAGACCACTGGTCTTTATAAAGACCAATTGGTCTGTATAGAGACCTCCGGTCTTTATAAAGACCAATTGGTCTGTATAGAGACCTCCGGTCTTTATAAAGACCAATTGGTCTGTATAGAGACCTCCGGTCTTTATAAAGACCAATTGGTCTGTATAGAGACCTCCGGTCTTTATAAAGACCAATTGGTCTGTATAGAGACCTCCGGTCTTTATAAAGACCAATTGGTCTGTATATAGACCACAGGTCTTTATAAAGACCAATTGGTCTGTATAGAGACCATAGGTCTTTATAAAGACCAATTGGTCTGTATAGAGACCATAGGTCTTTATAAAGACCAATTGGTCTGTATAGAGACCCTCCGGTCTTTATAAAGACCAATTGGTCTGTATAGAGACCTCCGGTCTTTATAAAGACCAATTGGTCTGTATAGAGACCTCCGGTCTTTATAAAGACCAATTGGTCTGTATAGAGACCTCCGGTCTTTATAAAGACCAATTGGTCTGTATAGACCTCCGGTCTTTATAAAGACCAATTGGTCTGTATAGAGACCTCCGGTCTTTATAAAGACCAATTGGTCTGTATATAGACCTCTGGTCTTTATAAAGACCAATTGGTCTGTATAGAGACCTCCGGTCTTTATAAAGACCAATTGGTCTGTATAGAGGCCTCGAGGTCTTTATAAAGACCAATTGGTCTGTATAGAGACCTCATGTCTTTATTGAGACCAATTGGTTTGTATAGAGACCTAAGGTATTTATAGAGACCAATTGGTCTGTATAGAGACCAATTGGGTGTGTATAGAGACCTCCGGTCTTTATAAAGACCAATTGGTCTGTATAGAGACCTCCGGTCTTTATAAAGACCAATTGGTCTGTATAGAGACCTCCGGTCTTTATAAAGACCAATTGGTCTGTATAGAGACCTCCGGTCTTTATAAAGACCAATTGGTCTGTATAGAGACCACCGGTCTTTATAAAGACCAATTGGTCTGTATAGAGACCTCCGGTCTTTATAAAGACCAATTGGTCTGTATAGAGACCTCCGGTCTTTATAAAGACCAATTGGTCTGTATAGAGACCTCCGGTCTTTATAAAGACCAATTGGTCTGTATAGAGACCTCCGGTCTTTATAAAGACCAATTGGTCTGTATAGAGACCCCCGTCTTTATAAAGACCAATTGGTCTGTATAGAGACCTCCGGTCTTTATAAAGACCAATTGGTCTGTATAGAGACCTCCGGTCTTTATAAAGACCAATTGGTCTGTATAGAGACCATAGGCCTTTGTAAAGACCAATTGGTCTGTATAGATACCAAAGGTCTTTATAAAGACCAATTGGTCTGTATAGAGAACAAAGGTCTTTTTAAAGACCAATTGGTCTGTATAGAGAACAAAGGTCTTTATAAAGACCAATTGGTCTGTATAGAGACCACCGGTCTTTATGAAGACCTATTGGTCTGTATACCAAAGAGGTCATGAGAGGCCTTCATGAAAGGCCTTGTTTACATAGAAGAGTTTATGAGAGACCTTTTATATATAGAAGATCTCATGAGACAAATTTTGCAATGCTAGATCCCATATATGACTGCCGCACATGTGGTCTCTCACGCAAATCCACAAGACACATTTATTCGCCCAAAAAATCTCACAACTGTTAGAGTTTTCGTTTGTTTTTTTTGTGCTCTGCAAATTTTTTTCTATTCACTTTTTTGGACGAAAGGAATAAAATGCTATTTCTGTGAACAGTATTTTTTTCATTCATTTCCTCTCTGTATCTATCTCTCTGGCACATTGTTAAAGAATAAAACTGATTTTCTATTTCCTATTTCGTATTTTTTTCCATTTTTTATGGCTACATTTTTTTTCTAATTTGGTAATGCCTGGTGTCTGCTGGATGGATATATGGATGAATACTTTGGTTAACGGCTGGTTGTATTTGAATCTTGTGGAAAACCGAAAAAAATCTACCCACAATTTTTTGCTGCCGCTCAACTTTACTCATGGAACCCCCCAAATCTCAAACAAAATCGCATTGCAACCGGCTTAATGGAAAATCGCCTTTCAAAACACCCGTACACATTCACACACCCATCCATACTCACTTACGGTGTTTATTGATTTGAATCGCCCCGCTAAACACCCTCCCACACCACTACACAAAAAAAAGGACGACCACAACCACAAGTACGATGGCTGGTCAATGGTCTGCTAGTGGACAACCAATATGAACATTATTCCGGTGATGTTATCGAGAATCGTTTACTATGGCCATCAGTTCAACGAACGGATTTAAATTCCGTTTTCACATGCCAGGCTCTGAATACGCAATTAGACAAGCCCAAAGAAAAGAGTTTCATCTTGGATATGCATTGTAAGTATTAACCAAAAAAAAAACAAAACAGAAAAAATGAAAGCATGGCAAAAGAACATCACCAGACTAATGGAAAAAGAAATTTCCCACACATCCATAGAAATGGGGAAAAAACTAGACAAATTTTGTGTGGTCCAAAATACGTGGCAACAGATTTGCAGCAGGAATTGTTAATGGAATAAAAATGAGACTTGATTGAATTGAATGAAAATGATAAAACTTTAAACATTTTATGGTATCAATTAATTTCCAAAAGGGAATACTTAAACATTAGGGATTCTTCGATTCGTGAAATGATTAGCTTTGAAATTTATTCTGGGTTTTAAGCAGTTTGTCCTAAATTACATTATCCCCATTTTTATCAAGTATATAACTAAATGAGCAGTTTATTTCGGCCTTCATTTTTGGATGACCAAACTTTTCAATATGGATTTGAAATAGACAGGTAGAATTACATTTGCTGCGTTTGGTTCTCATTGGGTATCAAGTCTTCCCACCGAAAATGATCAATATTGGTCTACTTTTTAGGATAGTCCCCTGTAATGGCAGCCGCAATTATTCTGTGAGGGTTTGGACACGTTTTCTAACCGAATTGGCTCTAAGTTGATTTTTAAGGGTTCCCATAGGGTGTCAAATATTCCTACTAAACATATTGATTCACTGTTTAGGAAATAAACTAAACTAGAAAGGTAACCTCCCATTTTCAGAAATTTTTGAAAATTATGGCCACATTTCCAACCCATGGGACAGTAATTTGGTATAAATAATTCAGGAAGGTTGTCTTATACACAAATTTTGGCGGTGTATGTATAGGTTCAAGTTTTAATATAACCCCACCTAAAAGTTCAACTTCTTCTTCGGTATTAACAATTGTTAACCGAATTTTCTAATGGATGAGGCTATAATTTGAAGAAAATTAAATCTGCATAGTAGTATAGTCGGAAATGGGCCGACCAAATGATACCACACACAACAACCACGGAACATGAACTTTCTGCGGATCTATTCCGAGTATGGGATATATTTCCAACATTACATCACCAGCTTATCCTTCTTACCCTGGCATATTTTCCGAATTTTGATTTGCCGGGGTGAACATATACGCCATTAAATGCAAATATTTTAATTTACGCACAAAGGTCTTGGTGGATTTTACCCGCTGAATATTAACCGATCATCAGCCAGACCTAATTGGTTAGCCAGATTTCATTCCACATGGAACATTTGTGATGCTCGAATTTTTGAGTCTAGAGCGAATAGAAAACCAGAGAACTATATAGTTTATCTGCAAAATATCATATGATCAGTGGCCGATCTTCATCAAAACTGTCATTCATAATATATGGTCAGAAACCTTACTCTGTGTAAAATTTCATGATGTTCAGGTTATAATTGTGGCTCCTAGAGATACTAAATATTGATCGATCATTATAGGTCTACATAACCTATACTATTTGCAAAATGTCGTGACGGTTGGTCCATAAATGTGACCGCAATCGTGTTTACAAATTATAATGGACAGACGGACGGACACACATGTCTAGACCAACTCAGCTAGTCGAGATATGACGATCGGTAAACTAAAATGTGAGTTTGCGATCAATATTTGGCGACAAACTTTTGGAGCCACCCAAACCTATAATACCTTTACCTCTGGGTTTAAAAAATATAAAACAATGTATGTAAAGGTTTCAGCCATGCTGACATTTTTCTAAGTTCGTGATCATTTGGTTTCCATTCGTCAATCTAATTCGCGGTAGGTCGCCTTTGGAAGACCCATGAAATAGAGGCGAAATAAGACAGGGCATTCTTTTTCTAGCTCTCACCAAATCAGAATTTAATTCTTGGTGATATCTACTCATCTTAAAGAGTTTAGAATCTGGCTGGTTAATATCCAGCTCTTTCTCAATAACGATTTGCAGCCTTCTGACTAAAAACACGTAATTAAGTTAATATCCCAAATATTACCTTGTTTTCGGAAGGGGTATCAGTACAGTCCCTGAATGAAACGGTCCCATATAAAATTTATTCTATACATAACCTTGACAATATAGGTACATGTTTTGGCATAATCCCCACACAAAGGTGACACTGCAATTTATGTAGTCGGGAGGACCTAGTCCCATCTTCCAACATAAGTAGCTGTAATCTGTCATTATACCCTTCACCACACTGTGGTACTGTGACACATGTTTCCTTTTGAGAATATGCATAGAATCACTTTTTAAGTCGATTTATGAATATCCGTCTGTCCGTCCGTCCATGTATGTGAACAAAGTACAGGTCGCATTTGTGATCCGACTGGGATGACATTTGGCACAATTCACTTATTTGGCCCTAGGACGAACCCTATTGAAATTGGGAAAAATCGGTTCAGATTTGGATATAGCTCCCATATATATTTTCGTCCGATTTAATGTAAATGGTGCAATAAAGTCCCTATACATACATAGATTTGCATGAAATTTGGCACAGCTTACTGAATTAAGCCTTGAAAGACGTGTGTTAATTTTGCTGAAAATCGGTTTAGATTTAGATATAGCACCAAAATGCACCAAAGTCTCTATATATCTTTCGATTTGCACGCAATTTAGAGCAGCGTACTGAATTAAGTTTAGAAAGATGTGTGTTAAATTTCGTGAATATAGGTTCAGATTTAGATATAGCTCCCATATATATGTTCGACCGCTTTAATGTAAATGGTGTACCAAAGTCCCTATATATCTTTCGATTTGCACGAAATTTGACATAGCGTACTGAATTGAGACTAGAATGATGTGTGCATTTTTTTTTTTTTTTGAAAATCGGTTCAGATTTAGATATATCTCCCATATATATGTTCGAACGATTTAATGTAAATTGTGTACCAAAGTCTCTATATATCTTTCGATTTGCACAAAATTTGTCATAGCATACTGTCTAGAATGATGTGTGTTAAGTTTCGTGAAAATCGCTTCAGATTTAGATATAGCTCCCATATATATGTTCGTTCGATTTTATGTGCTTGGTGCACCAAAGTCCCTATATATCCTTCGATTTGCATAAAATTTGGCATTGCGTTCTGAATTAAGTCTAGAACGATGTGTTTTAAATTTCGTGAAATTCGGCTCAGATTTAGATATAGCTCCCATATATATTATCGTCAGTTTTTGTTTAAATGATGCACCAAAGTCCATATATATCCTACCATTTTCCCGAAATTTGGATTTATAAGAAAATGAAGAACTCAAAATGTGGCAGAACATGTGACAAGTTTCGATGAAATCGGTTTAGATTTCGATATTTTGCTTTAAATATATTTACATAATTTTGTCCCATTGTAAGAAGCAACTCTATATCTGACCAAAATTAGTATAGGTTTGCAGAATAACATGTTTAATTTTATGTTAATGGTCCTTCAAAAATGCGACGTCTGTTAGGATCCCATCTGTTGAATACACCCAAAGTGGTGAAGGGTATCATATAGTCGGCCCCGTCCGACTTTACTACTTTCCTTACTGGTTTTTATATATCAAAGGCGATGGGCAAAAAATTTGCAATAAAGGTCCCTATTTTGACATTGAATCCCGCCTTTCTGTTCTAATTTAGTCATAGCCCTCATAGTATTTTATTTTCTCCTGGTCCCTATCGATTTTATGTATTTATTGTCTCATAGTGAATTTTTGGTTTTTATTGCCCGAACATAACGATATTGTAACGTGTCTATATTAGCCGATTCCTTAAGTTAGCCCATTTTTTCAAATAAGGTCTATCACCACCCCTATTCGGGAATCATTTATTTGATTTATTTACAAAATCGAATTCCATAAGAAATCGAGACACTATAATTTCGAACATAATTACAAAGCTAATTTCCGACAGGACTTGTCGTACTCAACAAAAAAACTCGACAATTTATTCACCCATTTAGTATTTATTTTTTGGCCACTAAAACTAACAAAACCCTAAACTAAAGGTTATTTGTCTATTGACTTAGTATATATATGTATGTACAAATATAAAATTTGAATTGAATTTGAAATGAAAGGAAGGTGAAACCGAACCGAAAAGAAGGTGAGGTTTTGTGTTGATTCCCACCCAAGCCAGTGCAATAGAATTGCGAAGACTCCTACTTTTAACACATGCAAATGTTTGAAAATGTTAGGAAAAGACATTTGTAAGGAAATATTTGCCTTGCGGAATGCCAACATATCGCTGCCGTCCCGCCATTTGCCTCAGAAAAGGTATTATTTTCTATGGCGAGACATAATTTCAAGTCTAGCCTTTATTTTTTTCTGGTATTTTATCGTAAATTTGTGGGCTTTGGTATATTACAATTTTTTATTTGTTACTTACATTGTTGTTATTTTCTTGGTTCTAATTTCTTATTCTTCTTCTTCTTACTTTTTTTGTCCCTTAGTAAAACCACTTGAAGTGAAAATAATTGACCCACCCAATTCAATGGTGGCCGATAGACGCTATGAGGTAACATGTGAATCAACCGGTTCCCGACCAAATGCCATCATTACCTGGTATAAAGGAAAAAGGCAATTACGCCGAACGAAGGTAAGTCGTAATTTTGTGTGAGTGTTATTTTGTACTCTCAAAAAAGTGAAAAAATGTAAGTGAAATGGAAAAAGGTAGCAAATAATATGTTTGACGAACAAACGATATACTCGTACATATAAATGTTGGAAAATTTTCATGAGCATAACATGAAGTTGGGGTTTCAAATTTATACTACGTTTTTGGGTCTCGAAGAAAAGTACTAAGGTTGCGGATATTATGGGCAACAATAAAAACAGAATGAAAGGGATAACTAACATTATTATGCATGTCACTGTGTGTTAGTAATGTAATTTTATGGTGTACACTCGAGAAAAATATTTTTATACCCTTTACCACACTGTGGACAGGGTATTATGTGTTTGTGCATATGTTTGTAACAGGCAAAAGGAAGCGAGATAGACACATGGTTCCTTTTGAGATTATGCATAGAATCACTTTCTGAGTCGATTTACGCATGTCCGTCCGTCTGTCCATGTATTTTTGTGAACAAAGTACAGGTCGTATTTATAATCCGATTTGGATGAAATTTGGCTCCCATATATATTTTCGTCCGATTTAATGTAAATTGGTTCAGATTTAGATATAGCTCCCATATATATTTTCGTCCGATTTAATGTAAATGGTGCAAAAAAGTCCCTATATGTCTTTCGATTTGCACGAAATTTGGCACTGCGTAATGAACTAGGTCTAGAATGATGTGTGTTAAGTTTCCTGAAAATCGGTTCAGATTTAGATATAGCTCCCATATATATTTTTGTCCGATTTAATGTAAATGGTGCACCAAAGTCCCTTAATATCTGTCGATATGCACGAAATTTGGCACAGCGTTATGAACCAGGTCTAGAATGATTTGTGTTAAGTTTCCTGAAAATCGGTTCAGATTTAAATATTGCTCCCATATATATTTTCGTCCGATTTAATGTAAATGGTGCACCAAAGTCCATATATGTCTTTCGATTTGCACGAAATTTGGCACAGCGTAATGAAATAGGTCTAGAATGATTTGTGTTAAGTTTCCTGAAAATCGGTTCAGATTTAAATATAGCTCCCATATATATTTTAGTCCGATTTAAGAAAAATGAAGCACCAAAGTCCCTATTAATCTTTCGATTTGGCACAGGGTACTGAATTAAGTGTAGAATGATGTGTGTTAAGTTTACTGAAAATCGGTTCAGATTTAGATGTATATATTTTCGTCCGATTTAATGTAAATGGTGCACCAAAGTCCCTATATGTCTTTCGATTTGCACGAAATTTGGCACAGCGTAATGAATTAGGTCTCGAATGATGTGTGTTAAGGTTCCTGAAAATCGGTTCAGAATTAGATATAGCTTCTATATCCGACCAAATGAAAAATTTAGTATTGGTTGCAGAATGACATGTTTATGGATCGAATTTCATTTTACTGGTCCTTTAAAAATGCGACGTCTGTTAGGATTTATCTGTTGAATATACCCAAAGTGGTGAAGGGTATCATATAGTCTGCCCCGACCGACTTTGCTACTTTTCTTATTGGTTTCAACGTGGATTTATTAAAGAAGACTTTTCCCTACGACCATCCAAGGCGTGGATTCATTAAAGAAGACTTTTCAACGACCATCCAAGGCGTGGATTTATTAAAGAATACTTTTTTCAATGACCATCCAAGGCGAGGATTTATTAAAGAAGACTTTTTGCAACGACCATCTAAAGCGTGTATTTTTGACGCAATTTTTCTTTAGGTGTTTTTCTAATACCCCGCAGTGTGACCATAAAAAAATTAAGGCTAACTTCCTAAAAGCACTTATAAATCGCTAAGTGTATTGGATATACACACTAGAATTTTAAACTGTGTGCCTTGTGTGTATGTATGCCTGCAACTGTATTGGCTCACCCGTCCAACAATTGTCATTATATTGGTCTATATCATTTCATTTCATTCCACTTCCATTGCAATGCATTTGCAGCGCGGTTGACTACTTTGTGACTATTTGGTAACTAAGTAGTGAAGTATTTATGGATGACCGCATGCAATTTGCACAAAATAAGTGCACGTAAATTGAACGTTTGTCTTTGTTTACTGGTCATGTTAGGCAATCGGCCAGACTAGGCGGGCAGTCAGCGAACTAGCAATGTAGACAGTACGATTTGTTCTTTAAAAAAAACTACAGAATAAAACAGCAAACACTGAGTTTGCCTAGGACTTTACTTTGGTGTGCTAGACTAGACTTGGCGGGAATTTCAAAAACGTTTATTTTGTTAAAGAGTTCGGAACTAGGTAGGGGAGTCAGAATGAAAAAATAGAAAACAAAGAAGGAGAAGAAAAAACGAATACTAAATGTAGTCGTAACCATTGACAGACTGTGCGCCAGGACGTCAGGACGCATATCTACTAACGTAAAATCGTTACAATGCAATTGTTTATTTGTTTACTATCGCTTGATGATAGCTAACGGCAGGGTGCTTTCTAGCTACGGTAAAAGGTATACTTCATTTCGAAGTCATTTTATTAAAGCATGATTGAGTTTGTTTGGATTTGGAATGCTTTAAGGTATTTAAAAAATAATTTTTTAGATAAAATTTTTTTAAAAAATCAAAGGCGTGGATTTTTTAAAAATATTTTTGTAAGTCGTATCAAAGGCGTGGATTTTTAAAAAATAATTTTTTAAGTCATATCAAAGGCGTGGATTTAAAAAAAAAAATTTTTTAAGCCATATCAAAGGCGTGGATTTAAAAAAAAAGAATTTTAAGGCCCATATAAGGCGTGGATTTAAAAAAAAAAGAATTTTTTAAGCCATATCAAAGGCGTGGATTTTTAAAAATATTTTTTTAAGTCATACCAAAGGCGTGGATTTTTAAAAAAAAATATTTTTAAGTCATATCAAAGCCATGGATTTTTAGAAAATTATTTTTTAAGTCATATCAAAGGCGTGGATTTTTAAAAAATAATTTTTTAAGTCATATCAAAGGCGTGGATTTTTAAAAAATTATTTTTAGGTCATATCAAAGGCGTGGATTTAAAAAAAAACATTTTAAGCCATATCAAAGGCGTGGATTTTTAAAAAATAATTTTTTAAGTGCTATAGGCGTGGATTTTTTAAAAAATATTTTTTTAAGTCATATCAAAGGCGTGGATTTTTAAAAAATAATTTTTTAAGTCATATCAAAGGCGTGGATTTTTAAAAAAATATTTTTAGGTCATATCAAAGGCGTGGATTTTTAAAAAATAATTTTATAGGTCATATCAAAGGCGTGGATTTTTAAAAAATAATTTTTTAGGTCATATCAAAGGCGTGGATTTTTAAAAAATAATTTTTTAGGTCATATCAAAGGCGTGGATTTTTAAAAAATAATTTTTTAGGTCATATCAAAGGCGTGGATTTTTAAAAAATAATTTTTTAGGTCATATCAAAGGCGTGGATTTTTAAAAAATAATTTTTTAGGTCATACCAAAATAATTCTTATGTTATACCAAAGGCGTGGATTTTTAAAAAATAATTTTTTAGGTCATACCAAAATAATTCTTATGTTATACCAAAGGCGTGGATTTTTAAAAAATAATTTTTTATGTCATACCAAAATAATTCTTATGTTATACCAAAGGCGTGGATTTTTAAAAAATAATTTTTTAGGTCATACCAAAATAATTCTTATGTTATACCAAAGGCGTGGATTTTTAAAAAAAATATTTTTTAGGTTATACGAAAGGCGTGGATTTTTAAAAAATAATTTTTTCGAACCTGCTATAGGCGTGGATTTTTTAAAAAATATTTTTTCGAACCTACCATAGGCGTGGATTTTTAAAAAATAATTTTTTAGGTCATATCAAAGGCGTGGATTTTTAAAAAAATAGTTTTTTAGGTTATACCAAAGGCGTGGATTTTTAGAAAATATTTTTTTTATGTTATACCAAAGGCGTGGATTTTTTGGATTTAAAGGCGTGGATTTTTAAAAAATAATTTTTTAGGTTATACCAAAGCGTGGATTTTTAAAAAATAATTTTTTAGGTCATATGAAAGGAGTGGATTTTTATAAAATAATTTTTTAAGTCATATCCAAGGCATGGATTAAAAAAAAAATTTTTTTAAATCATATCAAAGGCGTGGATTTTTAAAAAATAATTTTTTAGGTCAATGGTGTGTATTTGTAAAAAATAATTTTTTAGGTCAATGGTGTGGATTTTTAAAAAATAAATTTTTAAGTCATATCAAAGGCGTCGATTTTTAAAAAAAATTTTTTAAGTCATATCAAAGGCGTCGATTTTTAAAAAATAATTTTTTTAAGTCATATCAAAGGCGTGGATTTTTAAAAAATAATTTTTTAGGTTATACGAAAGGCGTGGATTTTTAAAAAAATAATTTTTTAGGTTATACCAAAGGCGTGGATTTTTAAAAAAATAATTTTTTAGGTTATACCAAAGGCGTGGATTTTTAAAAAAATATTTTTTTAGGTTATACCAAAGGCGTGGATTTTTAAAAAATAATTTTTTAGGTTATACCAAAGGCGTGTATTTTTAAAAAATAATTTTTTAAGTCATATCAAAGCCGTGGATTTTTAAAAAATAATTTTTTAAGTCATATCAAAGGCGTGGATTTTTAAAAAATTATTTTTAGGTCATATCAAAGGCGTGGATTTTTACAAGAAAAAGTTTTAAACATATTTTTCCAAAACACATGAATTGCCTGGATTTTTTAAAAAATAGTTTTAAAAATATTTTTCCAAACCACATGAAAGGCCTGGATTTTTTAAAAAATAGTTTTAAAAATATTTTTCCAAACCACATGAAAGGCCTGAATTTTTTAAGAAATAGTTTTAAAAAAATATTTTTCCAAACCACATGAAAGGTCTGGATTTTTTAAAAAATAGTTTTAAAAATATTTTTCCAAACCACATGAAAGGTCTGGATTTTTTAAAAAATAGTTTTAAAAATATTTTTCCAAACCAGATGAAAGGTCTGGATTTTTTAAAAAATAATTTTTAAAGGCGTGGATTTTTAAACAAATGTTTTAAGAATATTTTTCCAAACCACATGAAAGGCCTGTATTTTTTAAAAAATTATTTTTTAAGTCATATCAAAGGTGTGGATTTTTAAAAAATATTTGTGTACCCTATACAACTATGCTGTCAGGGTATTATAGCTTTGTGCAGCCCCAAGAGTTTGTAACGACGCGAAATATTGGTCCTAAGTATACCGATCATCATATTTCGACTAGCTGAGTCGATCCATGTGTGTCCGTCCGTCTGTCCATTATAATTTGTAAACATGATGCAGGCCACAATTATGGATCAATCTTGACGAAATTTTGCATGTAGGATAAATAAAGAGCCGTATTGTTTTTGGTAAAGATCGGTTAATATTTGTTAATTTTTGTCGGTTTTTCTGATCGCTCCAGACGCCGAACAACGCGAGTAGGGGATCGGACCAAAGATAAGCATGTCTGGTTTGATAAGGATTGGTCAATATTTAGCGGGTCGAATGGCCCTGACTTTTGTGTGAAAAATGACAAAATTTGTATTCTATGGCGTATATATTTGCCCCTGAAGGACCTTATATGGTCGAATGTACTCAGATGTGGTAATTACACTTAAGTATTAACGGGTGCTTACGTACTGAGATATTATTTAGTAACCCATTACCACACTAGAAGCCGGAAAATTTCCATGGGATTCCAGTTATGGTCAGGGACAACGCCTATAATTTTCGGTGATAATCAGATAATAATTTTGGGATGAAGTGGACCTAAAACTTAATTTGTGTGTGTGTGTTTTTTTTTCGAGTCGATATATAGGCCACTATTGAAAACCCATCATCACAACATAAACCACGGTAAAGAGAATCTGGACAAGTACAGCCTACGTCTTCTAAATATTAGAAAAATTTGTTGACATCTAGTCGGTCAAAAGGGTGCAAATATCGCGAAATATTTCCCAAGCTCAGAATATACAATCGCAGAAAGTTAGATTTTCGTGGAAGTTATGTAGGTTATCATATGGTCGGCCCCGTCCGACTATACTGCTCCGCTCACTGGGTAAAAATAGTTTTTCCAAGCCACATAAAAGGCCTGGATTTTTTAAAAGTGTTTTTTAAGCTATATCAATTTCGTAGATATAAAAATATAGATTAAAAATATGTTTCAAGTAATTTAGAGAAATATTTAAATACACTTTATATTTCATTTGAAATAAAAATCAATTGTTTTAAACAAACAGTCATATATCAGACACATTTACACATCATTGCATTTCTATAACATTTAATTTGTTGTTTTTCCTCCATGGTTACAAATCAACAGCAACAAAAATCGATTTAAATTAAAATATAATATCCAATACCTTCAACATTTGCACTTTATGTGAAACCTTGTATACGTGTGTATGTGAGTGTGTCTGAGACCGCCATGGTGGTTTTCTATTTAGATTACGCGTAAACGGAAATGGAAATACATTTCCGTTAAAGGTTTGTCTAACATTTCAATTTTGTGTTTTTTTTCGTTCACGTTTTTTTCTACACAGAGAATGCAGGAAAAAATTGCATTGGACAGGGTTTCAAATCAATCACACAGACTCGCCCACCCACCCACACAACCACCCATCTATTTCTCTTTCATCATTGAATAAACACAGTGTTGCAACGGTGTTATAACAACACACCAACATTGGTAATGCAAAAGCAATTTGTAACTGTAATGGCCGAGAGATGATAATGTTGTTGCTAGTGGTGGTGGTAGTGGAGTGGTCGTGGTGTTGTAAATTGATGTTTGGACATGCATACCAAACAATTACAACGAATGTGCATGATATGTACTTTGGCATTTCAATTCAATTTCAAAATAACTGAGGTTTGTTTTCGCCTCTCTAAAAAAAAAAACGTTCGAGGTGAGCTGCAAGGACTTGCCTTGCCAGCTAACCCGTTTTTGTGGGCGTTGTTTTGTACTTATTTTCTTAGACCCTTTAATAAAAACATTTAAATCACATTATCATTGTTTACCAACAACTCAACGAAAACAGGCGGGGATGGACTTTGTCGTTCGACTGGCAATTGCGTTGCAGACAACCCCATTAAATGTTATAAAGGGTCAGGGTTGGGAGTTCGTTCATTTTTTTTTTTTCTAGAAATGATTCAAAGTGTCCACAGAAATTTATTTTCTATAAATATTGAAAACTACGATTTAAAAGAAATACTGGAAGCATAGATTTTTTAAAAATATTTGTTTACTCTATTATCTTATTTTTACAGTATTTTTTTAATGCCAGAGGCTTCTATTTTTTTTAATAATTCTATTTTTGATCAATATTGTAAGCGTGGACCCATTCCTTCGAAATTATGTGAAGCGATAGAATGGGAGTTCCTTTATTTTATAGGGTTTTTAGGAATATTCACAGAAATATTTTTTCTGTGAATATTGAAAACGACGATTTAACATTTTTATACCCTTCACCACACTGTGGTACAGGGTATTTTGTCTTTTTGCATATGTTTGTAACAGGCAAAAATAATCGAGATAGACCCATGGTTCCTTTTGAGAATATGCATAGAATCACTTTCTGAGTCGATTTATGCATGTCCGTCCGTCCGTCTGTCCATGTATTTTTGTGAGCAAAGTACAGGTCGCATTTATGATCCGAATTGGATGAAATTTGGCACAGGTCACTTATTCGGCCCAAGGACAAACCCTATTGAAATTGGGAAAAATCTGTTCAGATTTAGATATAGCTCCCATATATATATTTAACCGATTTAATGTAAACGGTCCCTATATATCTTTCGATTTGCTCGAAATTTGGTACAGCGTAATCATTTAGGTCTAGAATGATGTCTGCCAAGTTTCGTGAAAATCGGTCCAGATTTAGATATAGCTCCCATATATAGTTTCGTCCGATTTCATGTAAATTGTGCACCAAAGGTCCTATATATCCTTCGATTTGCACGAAATTTGGCATAACGTACTGAATTGAGCCTAGAGTGATATCTGCCAAGTTTCGTGAAAATCGGTCCAGATTTAGATATAGCTCCCATATATAGTTTCGTCCGATTTCATGTAAATGGTGCACCAAAGTCCCTATATATCTTTCGATTTGCACGAATTGATGCTGGAATGATGTGTGCTGAGTTTCGTGAAAATCGATTCAGATCTAGATATATATATATACATATATTTTCGTCCGATTTAATCTAAATAATGTACCAAGTTCTTGGTCAGATCTAGATATATATATTTTCGTCCGATTTAATCTAAATAATGTACCAAATTGGGCATAGAATAACGTAGTTGGGGTTTCTAGAAGTACAGACCTAGCCCAAACGGATGACCTGTTTGAAGTCGATTTACATACTTTTGTTCCATTGTAACAAACGAATGACATGTTTATGGATAAATCTAGGTCGTTTCACATTTATTATATTTTATTTCATACAATTTCATGATAATAGTCCTGTTTAATATACCCATAGTGGTGAAGGGTATCATATAGTCGGCCCCTTCCGACTTTACTACTTTCCTTACTGGTTTTTTTTTTAATTTTATATCGTATTGCCAAGAGTAGATTTTCTAAAAATGTCAAAGGTTTGGATTTATCAAGAAATATCATACGTGTAGATTTTTTAAAAACAAGAATTTCCTATGCATGGGGTTAAACAACTTACGTGAATTTTTAAAATTTTTTTATAATTTTTTTTAAAGATATAAAAATTACAAATTAATTTTTTAAAAGAAAATCAGAGGTGTGAATTTTTTTACAAAATATTTTTTTAAGTAGGGTTTCAAGGTATAAAAGATCTTTGTAGTTTGTAGAATTATCAGATTTGTTTTTTCACATTTTGTGTATATAGTCCAAATTATTATTATTATTGAAATCGTTTCGTATTCATCTTGTACGAATTCTGCCATCAGAATTATTTTTGATTTTGTAAAAATGAATATAGGGAATAATTTAAATAATTTTTCTGTCGATTTTGCATTTGGTTTTCTTGATGTTGGACTTTATTTTTTTCGAAAGAATTTATTGTATTTCCCCAATGCAAGGATGTATTGATGTCAAATTTTGTGCATATCCTATTTAGGGTAGTTGCATTAAATCTGTGAAAAGAAATTCGGGGCTCAAAGGGTTTATCTCTGGCAAGTCTAATTGAAATCGGTTCAGATTTAGATATAGGTGCACCAAACTCTTCATATTTATCAGATATTTATCAAAATAATCAACGGGTGTCCGATTGACATTTGCTTTAAATTGATTTACATAATTTTTCCCATTTTAAGAAGCAACTCTATATCTGACCACATGAAAAATTTGGTATAGGTTGCAGAATGACATGTTTATGGTTCCAATTTCATTTTACGGGTCCTTCAAAAATGCGACATCTGTTAGGATTCCTCTATTGAATATACCCAAAGTGGTGTGGGTGGGTTTCATATAGTCGGCCACGTCCGACTTTTTTACTTTCCCTAGGATATCAGGGTATGGATTTTTTTACAAAATAGTTTTTAAGGAATATCGCTTTAAGGAAGTATCGTAGTTTTAGTATTATTTAAAAAATATCAGTGCTTGCGTTGAAATAATTTTTCTTTAAAAATCCACGCCTTGTTGGTCGTTGAAATAATTTTTCTTTAAAAATCCAGGCCTTGTTGGTCGTTAAAATAATTTTTCGTTAAAAATCCAGGCCTTGTTGGTCGTTGAAATAATTTTTCTTTAAAAATCCACGCCTTGTTGGTCGTTGAAATAATTTTTCTTTAAAAATCCACGCCTTGTTGGTCGTTGAAATAACTTTTCTTTAAAAATCCACGCCTTGTTGGTCGTTGAAATAATTTTTTTTTAAAAATCCACGCCTTGTTGGTCGTTGAAATAATTTTTCTTTAAAAATCCACGCCTTGTTGGTCGTTGAAATAATTTTTCTTTAAAAATCCACGCCTTGTTGGTCGTTGAAATAATTTTTCTTTAAAAATCCACGCCTTGTTGGTCGTTGAAATAATTTTTCTTTAAAAATCCACGCCTTGTTGGTCGTTGAAATAATTTTTCTTTAAAAATCCACGCCTTGTTGGTCGTTGAAATAATTTTTCTTTAAAAATCCACGCCTTGTTGGTCGTTGAAATAATTTTTCTTTAAAAATCCACGCCTTGTTGGTCGTTGAAATAATTTTTCTTTAAAAATCCACGCCTTGTTGGTCGTTGAAATAATTTTTCTTTAAAAATCCACGCCTTGTTGGTCGTTGAAATAATTTTTCTTTAAAAATCCACGCCTTGATGGTCCTTGAAATAATTATTCTTTAAAAATCCACGCCTTGTTGGTCGTTGAAATAATTTTTCTTTAAAAATCCACGCCTTGTTGGTCGTTGAAATAATTTTTCTTTAAAAATCCACGCCTTGTTGGTAGTTGAAAGAATTTTTCTTTAAAAATCCACGCCTTGTTGATAGTTGAAATAATTTTTCTTTAAAAATCCACGCCTTGTTGGTAGTTGAAATAATTTTTCTTTAAAAATCCACGCCTTATAGGTCTTTTAATAATTTTCTTTAAAAATCCACGCCTAAGGCTCGGATAGACCTTGCAAAATTTTTCTTTAAAAATCCACGCATATATTGTTGGTCGTTGAAATAATTTTTCTTTAAAAATCCACGCCTTGTTTGTAGTTGAAATAATTTTTCTTTAAAAATCCACGCCTTGATGGTCGTTGAAATAATTTTTCTTTAAAAATCCACGCCTTGTTGGTCGTTGAAATAATTTTTCTTTAAAAATCCACGCCTTGTTGGTCGTTGAAATAATTTTTCTTTAAAAATCCACGCCTTGTTGGTCGTTGAAATAATTTTTCTTTAAAAATCCACGCCTTGTTGGTCGTTGAAATAATTTTTCTTTAAAAATCCACGCCTTGTTGGTCGTTGAAATAATTTTTCTTTAAAAATCCACGCCTTGTTGGTCGTTGAAATAATTTTTCTTTAAAAATCCACGCCTTGTTGGTCGTTGAAATAATTTTTCTTTAAAAATCCACGCCTTGTTGGTCGTTGAAATAATTTTTCTTTAAAAATCCACGCCTTGTTGGTCGTTGAAATAATTTTTCTTTAAAAATCCACGCCTTGTTGGTCGTTGAAATAATTTTTCTTTAAAAATCCACGCCTTGTTGGTCGTTAAAATAATTTTTCTTTAAAAATCCACGCCTTATTGGTCGTTAAAATATTTTTTCTTTAAAAATCCACGCCTTGTTGTTCGTTGAAATAATTTTTCTTAAAAAATCCACGCCTTCATGGTCGTTGAAACATTTTTTCTTTAAAAGTCAACGCCTTGTTGGCCGTTGAAATATTCGTTCGTTAAAAATCCATGCCAATATATTGCGTTTTTCCATAGTCGACTTCTGTCATCCAGGTGCTCGGAATGGCAAATTCCTGACACTTCTGAGAGAAGCGTTGAAAATCTCCCGAAAATAATTTGGTACTTTTCATTATGCCAAATTCAAGACACTTTGGTAGAAAAAATGACGCGAAGCTCTTCAAAATGACAAACATAAGGTGGCACATTTATTTGGGGGACTATGTAATAACATGCACATATATTGTTTATCTTCTCCATAGATGTAGCCCTCTATCGAAAAAATTCTATTGCCAAATTACATCATCTTTGGCGGGAAATGCGACTAAATTCTTCAGAATACCAAAATTGGGACGGAAACTCCAAGAAACCTCCAAGAAACACGGATCGCCAAATTACACCCACTACGTTGGAGAAATGTTGCTACAGACTTCTAAATACCGAAAAGGGACGTGAAATTTCTATGGACTGTATACCAGAACATGTACCGATATATCCTATTTTCAATACCAAACCTCTTAGGGGTATTAGCTATGTACATATGTGCAAAATATCAAAGTTGTATCATGACTATTTCAAAATATGTGGCAAATTGTTGTCACTTCCCAATAATACCCAATATAATTGGACTCCCAATATTATTTGGAGTCGATTTACACGTATACTTCCGTCTGCAGTTTCTTATTAGAGTATTCAAAAACGCACTTTCTGAGTCGATTTTTGCATATCTGTCCTTTCAAGTAGTTTTGTGGGCAAAATGCAGATTGAATTTAGTATTTCTTTGCCATGAAACATAACCCACTTCATTCTATAGCACAAGGTCATAAAAATCGATTCAAATTTAAAAAAAAGCTCCCTTATATATAAATACACAACACTTGTCCGATTGGTACGAAATTTTGCACAGTGTATCGAATTATGTAGATTACAATAAAATTCTTGGCAGTACCTCTTGTATATACCCAATGTCATGTAGGGTACAATGTGGTCGGAACCATCCGACTTCGGCTCTTTCCTTAGGGGTTGTTATTCCCACAGATAAAATATTCACCAAACCATAACAAAGGAAATGAAACACCAATAATAAAATCACGCATTACATATTAATACTCAATGAACATTTTCAAACATTGTTATGTGGGTACGTATGTATATGTGTTTATTAATATTTTACGACAAATTTTGCATTAAATAATTTAATACAGCATTTTTAGGTTATTTTATGTGAATTTTTAAAATATTCTGTTTTGTTGCATATAAACATATACATATGTGTGTCATACACA
Source organism: Musca vetustissima (assembly GCF_032173495.1). NCBI lineage: Eukaryota > Metazoa > Arthropoda > Insecta > Diptera > Muscidae > Musca > Musca vetustissima. The sequence goes on from NW_026873873.1 coordinate 21,982, forward strand.
CATATGTATTATGTATAAATAATAATGGTAATAAAAAAATGTTTTCCCTTTTGTTTTGATTTCATTGTAGGATGACATATCGAACAACACAACACGTTCCGAATTGAGTTTTGTGCCAACAACAGATGATGATGGCAAATCGATAACATGTCGAGCAGAAAACCCAAATGTTAATGGTTTATATTTGGAGACTATGTGGAAATTGAATGTAGTATGTAAGTAAAAAAAGATATAAATAAAAAAGAAAAAATAACAACAATAAGGAAATACAGTATATAAGGTAGTAAAAACCAGCGTACATACCAATATGAATTATACAATATTTTAAACAATAAATATTGGCAAGACAATGAAAAAAAAAAACATTGTCACTTTTTGTCAACAGCATCATCATCATCGCCATTGCCATTACAATAACCCCCAAAACAATATGTGATCCATATGGGGCATTGTATGGAGGGCAAAAAAAAAAAAAAAAAAATGCACGGAACAAAAGAACAACAATGACCCACTTATGTTTTGTAAAAAAAGTAAGGCGAGTAGTAATTTTTTCTCCGTTTGCCAGCAACTTAAAAGTGTCATTAAATGGCCTATAAACCATATCCGAACAACAACATGTTCGGATATTGATGCTACGGTTTACTACAACAATGACCAAAGTAATATGTGGTTTAAACAAAGGCACTGAAAACAATATGAATTTAAAAACTTCAACAATGACAGGTTTTAAAATATTACAGGGAAAATATGGAATTTAATAAAAAATAATAAAACAATTGAAAATAAAGTAAGGCTCATCGAGGCTTGGATTTAAAAAATCTTATTCAAGATTCCATCATTGGCGGGGCATATTTAAAAAAAAAATATATATTTGTTAAGGATCATCTGTTTGAGGTGATTTAAAGAAAACACATTTTTCAAAGATCATCCATAGGCCTATATTTTAAAAATTTATTAAAGAATAGGACCTATACAGGCGTGGATTTCTTAAATAATATTTTTCAAGGACCTATACAGGCGTGGATTTATTAAATAATATTTTTCAAGGGCCAACTGAGGCGGGGATTTATTAAAGAATATTTTTCAAGGGCCAAGAGGCGTGGATTTATTAAATAATATTTTTCAAGGGCCAACTGAGGCGGGGATTTATTAAATAATATTTTTTCAAGGACGTGGATTTATTTAAAAAATATTTATACCCTTCACCACACTGTGGTACAGGCTATTATGTCTTTGTGCATATGTTTTTAACAGGAAAAAGGAAACGAGATAGACACATGGTTCCTTTTGAGAATATGCATAGAATCACTTTCTAAGTCGATTTATGCATGTCCGTCTGTCTGCCTCTACATGTTAAACTGTAAACAAAGTACAGGTCGCATTTATGATCCGAATTGGATGAAATTTGGCATACTTCACTTATTTGGCCCAAGGACGAACCATATTGAAATTGGGAAAAATCGGTTCAGATTTATATATAGCTCCCATATATATTTTCGTTATATTTAAGGTAAATGGTGCACCAAAGTCCCTACATATCTTTCGATTTGCATGAAATTTTGCACAGCGTACAGAATTAAGGCTAGAATGATGTGTGTTAAGTTTCATGAAAATCGGTTCCGATTTAGATATAGCTCCCATATATCATTTCGTGTGCTTTAATGTAAATGGTGCTCCAAAGTCCCTTTATATCTTTCGATTTGCACGAAATTCGACACAGAGTAATGAATTAGGTCTAGAATGTAGTTTCCTGAAATTTAGCACAGCATACAGAATTAAGGCTAGAATGATGTGTGTTAAGTTTTCTGAGAATCGGTTCAGATTTAGATATAGCTCCCTTATATATTTTCGTCCGATTTAATGTAAATGGTACACCAAAGTCCCTAAATATCTTTCGATTTGCACGAAATTTGGCACAGAGTACTGAATTAAGCCTGGAATATTGTTTGCTAAGTTTCATGAAAATCGATTCAAATTTATATATAGCTCCCATATATATTTTCGTCCGATTTGAGGTAAATGGTGCACCAAAGTCCCTAAATACATTTCGATTTGCGCGAAATTTGGTATAGCGTACTGAATATACCTTAGAACGATGTGTGCTAAGTTTCCGCTGACTACAACCTAAATAAATTTTTCATTACGACCTAACCTCCATTTAACCTTGAATGCACACTGTAATAATCCAAATATTTTGTACATTAAAACGGCATTTTAAATAAATATAACATTTTCACATATTTCTCATGTATAAAGTTTATGGCATAACCTGAGCAGGTTATAGGTGTTCAAAATAAATAACCGGAGAACACCAACGTATTTAAAACAATAACAAAATTCATGGCATGTTTTATGGCACACACAAAACCCCTCTACCGAAAAAGAGTAATATCGAAAAAGTTACTACCACGAAATATTCACATAATATAAACGCTCATATATATGAAAATAAAAAAAACCTGCACACTTATCTGAAAGTATATATTCACATTTTTTGTTAATAACAAAATAAGGAAATTTATATACAACCTTATTATATTTTACCACTCACTCACTCTTGCTAAGGATGTGGGATATTAAAAAAAAACTGAAACATGAAAAGTACCTTAAACGCTCTACTTAAGCTCTTTAATGCATAACCTTGACTTGTACGCACACACGCACACTCTCATATATTTAGATATATGTGTGCAAGTAGGTGTGTACTTGGCTGGGATACAATGAACGAACTCATCATCAACGTTATTGTTTTTCAAAACCTGACTGATTTTTTTTCGGTAACTGATATCTCCATGTTACCGCACCACTTTTCAACAGCCAGCCAAACAAACCAACCTAAAAAGGTAATGACATGAAACTTTTTTCATATATGCATACATATATCGAACAAGAAGAAGCAGCAGCAGACATTTATTAACATTTAAACCTTACATGAAAGAGAATAAACTTTAAAACCTTAAAGCCATTACAGGGCTCGAACAACAACAACAAAGAAATATAATGCCCTGGAAACTGTAACCAGGTTATATGGCTTGGTAATAATTTATATATATTTATACATATATATGAACAAAGCCATGTAAAAAATCAGTGTGGAACACACAGGCTAACATTATAAGTTCATGCCCAAAAAACGGTATACTATCGTTATCTCATTCCCCGTACACTTGAGGTGAGATTTTCGTGCGACTTAGTTTCTTTGAAGGATGACAAGTTGAATGGAGGCTGAAGCTGTTAACACTGTCATAATATTCCACAAGAACAAAAAATATACTCAACGCATATTAAAATTTTATATAGCATGGCATGTAGGAAAAAAATCCCCCTCCTACACAGTAGCCTTGGTGTGGGAAAAATCTGTATGTGTGTGTATGTATTGTACCTGAAGTCATATTAAATATAAATGTATTTTGTAAAAGTTTGGCTTCATTTTTGGAACAGAACTGACAGTGAAAAATTGACTCTTACCATGTTTGCGGGAGTCATTTGAATCGGATATACTTAGACAAAGTAATCTTTAATAAATCCATGCCTGTATAGTTACTTACTTAGCTGGCTTGTGACAGAACTTTCGTTCCATAAGCCGAGCTCAGAAAAGTTTTCCAGGCGCGTCGATCCTTTACGCAGTTTTTCCAATTTGAAAGACCATTTTCGGCGATGTTGTCTTCGACTTGATCTTTCCAACGTATTCTTGGCCTTCCCCTTCTGTGTGAACCATCAGCTGGTTCGCTTTTATATGCCTTCTGGGCTGCGGCATCTTCATCCATTCTCACAACATGACCTAGCGACTATGTGGTCGCTGCAGCTCAATACGTCTAACAATGTCGATGTCCGGCAATAGCTGGTACAACTCATGTTTCATTCGACGGCGCTATTCATCATCAACGCAGATCGGCCATAGATCTTTCAGAGAATTTTTCTCTCAAACACTCCAAGAGCTGCCTCATCTGCTTGCGTAAGTACCCATGCTTCAGATCCGTATAACAGCACGGGTAGTATCAGCGTCTTGTAGAGTGTGAGTTTGGTCTGGCTGGAGGTGGCCTTGCTTTTGAGTTGTTTGCTCAGATCATAGTAGCATCGGTTGGCCATCACTAGCCTTCTCCGAATTTCAAAAGTGATGTCATTCGTTTTATTTATGGCGGTACCAAGGTATATAAAATCTTTAACTACCTCGAAGCTGTAGTTCTCAAGTTCCACAGTTGGTCCGAGTCTACTGGACATCTTGCGTGTTGATACTATCAGCTTGGTCTTCTTGCCGTTTACTGCCAGACCCACTTTGTCATTGACCATTGGCTTCAGTCGTTCACACAGTACGCTGGATAGCACTTTATATGCGATGGGAAGTACACTTATTACTCTATAGTTGGCACATATCGTCTTGTCTTCTTTTTTTGTGCACGGGACACAGGATGCTGAGGTTCCAATCATTGGGCATGCATTCTTCTAGCCAAATTGTACTAATCAGCTGGTGCATTCTCCTTACCAGCATCTGACCGCCAGTCTTGAATAGTTCGGCTTGTAACCCATCGGCATATGCTGCTTTATTATTCTTCAGCCGATTGATTGCTATTCTTACTTCATCTTGGCTAGGTGGTATACACTCTATACCGTCATCAATTATTGGTTCTGGGATATCCCCTTCACTGCTACTATTTAATACCAGAAGTTTTTCAAAATGCTCTTTCCAGATCCTCAGCACGATGTCTGTATCTGTCACCAGGTTTCCTTCATTATCTCTACAGGAGAATGTGCCTGCACCAAAGCCTTCGGTTTGGTGTTTTACCCGTTTGTATAATTTTCGGACTTCATTCTGACTCCTGTACATCTCGATTTGCTCACGCTCACGTTTTTCTTGCTCTTTCTTCTGAAAATACGTTTCTTCTCTCTCCTTTTCCTCGATAGTTCTCCATCGCATTACGCGTTGCTACTGTCCGCAGGGTTGCCCTATACGCTGCGTTTTTCATATCAGTAGCATTACGACACTCCTGATCGTACCATGGGTTTCTTGGTGGTGGTTTTTGGTACCCAAGTGTTGCTTTTGCTGCAGTTTGTAGGTTTGTGGGCAATTCTTTGCCATTGTGCTTTTATACTATTATCGGGACATAGGGTGGTTTCGTCAAGCAGTTGGCTAAGTTAAGCGGAGTAGGCTTCAGCTATCTGTTGTGTTTGCGGATTTTCCACGTCAAATTTCCGTGTTACATGAGATCGCATCTTTGCTGCTACATTAAGACGTGTGTGCATCATGGTTGCCACAAGGTAATGGTCCGAGTAGATATTCGATCCCCGGATCGATCGGACGTCTAGAAAACTGGATGAATGCCTTCCGTCTATCACAACATGATCGATTTGATTTCTCGTTTTTCGATCGGGAGAAATCCAAGTGGCCTTGTGTATATCGAGATGCTTGAATCTGGTGCTGCTAACTATCATGTTTTTTGCTGCCGCGAAGTCAATCAACCTCATGCGGTTGTCTGATGTTTCTTCATGGAGGCTGAATTTTCCGACGGTGGGGCCAAAGAGTCCTTAATAAAAATTGGTCGTTGTATAGGTTCTTGAAAAATATTCTTTAATAAATACACGCCGGTATAAAAAATACTCGTTGATAAATCCACGCATAAATATAGGCCCTTGAAAATATAGGCCCTTTAATAAATAAAGGTCCTTGAAAAAAAAATCTTCTTTTAGGTCCTTGAAAAAGTTCTCTTAAATAAATATAGGTCCTTGAAAAAAGTCTTCTTTATTCAAAATTGGTCGTTGTATAGGTCCTTGAAAAGAGTCTTCTTTAATAAATATTGGTCCTTGTATAGGAATATTGTTTTTAATTTTAATTTTTAGCACTCTAATTTTCGAGCTGTTGCCATGCAATCAGAGCCGGCTACTTGTATTATTGACATGGTCCGCTATCCTCTTATTCCGCCAACGTATTTTCATTAATTTGAAATTCTCTCAAAGCCTTTTCTTTACATTTCTTTTTTGTGCAAAATCCATTTCTTGCTTTGTCATGGTTATCTAAACACAAATAAATCACAAAAGGCAAAATAGCGTGAATACTTGTTTCAAACATCGAAACGCTTTGAAAGTAACACATGCAAGAAATTAGTTTAGCAACAAAAATTGGAATACATTAACGGCGAAAAAGTGAAAATGAAATAGAAAGCACCCAACTTATTGAGGGATGCTTAAATTGGTGCAAATAATTTTTGGTGATTTAAAACACCAAACGAAACAAAACAACAAATGTTTGGTGAAAATGAAAACCGCCAAATGTCTCCGAAAATCGGAGGCTGGTGTTTTCCTTACGATTGCCTTTGTCCACATTTTTCTTAAATCTTCCTCAAGCATAAATATTGTTTATTATGGTTTCTTTGGCTTAGTTGTCTTTGGCTCTTGGTGTGTGTAAATGTGTTTGTATGTATGTGTGCCATGTCTTTACTGTCCAATTCATTACAATCTGCTGGGAGACTTTTTTCTGTCCTCCACAGCAATGATTAACATTTATAACTCCATTCAAGGCGGCAGCTGGTTGTATACCAGGTCCAAGTTACCATCACCACAAAGGAAATGATAAAGGACACTGAAGCCAAAAACCAATTTATTTCTTCGTCATAGTACAACAACAAAAACAATAACGAGGCACACACAATTCCAAGAAATAACTGCTACCATTTCTGTGTGCCACACAGTCTTGAATTATTGGGTATTATTTCACAACAGCAAAAACAAGGCGTTATAGATCTTTCCGCCCAATAATAACCCTGCTGCTGTTGCTGCTTCTACGAACCTAAAGACTTGTCTTGTTCCAGTTGCCATTATAGGCAGCAGCCTATTATGTTGGCAATATTGCCCCTGTCGTTCGGTCGTTAGTTTCGTCCGCTCGTTTGTATTTTGTTCTTGGTGGCTGAGAGAAAAGAAAAATTTCCTTTCCATTGCCCACTATACAACAGAAGGTTGGCTCAAACTGGTTTGTTGTGGTTCGACTTCTTACAATGGGCAGGATATTGAACAATTGTGGATTCTGGCAAATGAAAACAAAAGTAAACTTCAGTACCACTGTTTTTTTGGTAATGTGTTCGAAATATTCCATTGGTTGCTGTTTATTTAGTTTGAAGTTTTTTTTTTCTTTTTTGCACCGCCATAGGCATTTATTGCCCGGGCAATTAGCCGGAGGCGAAGTATTGAGTAATGGCTATTGGTGTTTCCTTGTTTATTCAACGGAAAAAAGTTCTTTGATCTTTGAAAGTGGTTGCCAGCATAAGCCTGCAAGAGTTAACCATAAGCGATGGCTGGTTGTTTATGGAAAATATGATAATTTTTTGCATTATGTTTACCAAGGTATTTAAATTTGATGTTGCCACATGTTTCAAAATTTTGGTGTTGGGAATTTGTCCATTCTAATCAAAATTTGTGTAATCTATGTAATGACGAATTTTCCCAATATGAAAAAATTGTGGGCATTTGGAGCTCAATTTACATGAAATCGATCGATAATATATGTGGGAGGTATATCCAAATCTGAACCGATAAATTAACACATCTGAACCGATAAATTAACACATCTGAACCGATAAATTAACATATTTTATTCGACAGTCAATGATGTGAAAAATTTCATTGCAATCGCATAAATTCGATCGAAAATATCCAAGATCTAAATCATTTTAGAGTCAATAGGCCAAATTTCATATTAGTCGGATAGTAAATGGTCTGATATTCTGATAGACGGACATGCATAAATCTACTCAGAAAGTGATTTCGACAGGATAATTGAAAATTGTGGAATGTCAGGTGTAGGGCCCAATGTGTATTGATGCTACACTTCCCTGATCTATATTTTGAGTCGGTTGCGGTTGTCGACGGTGGTTGCGAACTCTCCATCTTGCTTAATATGCCAGTTGATCTAGAGGATATCTTCTGTACCTTGGGACCTGTATATCATGAAGATTTTTTAAGTGATCTATCGGAGTCTTGAGGAGACATGCCGTTGAAGTCCTCTGGGTCCCATTTTTATACCCTCCATATTAAATTAGCCATTCCGATTGCCATTAAATATATTCACCGGAGACCCCACAAAGTCGGTCCGTCTATCTTGTTGTTAAAATTACGATAGAGATCGCAATATTTGAGATAGAGGCTTATCCTGGTTTCAATTGTGGCAAAATGACTCTATTTTGTCTGGTAGTCACTTTCATCGGTAGCGGATATACTCCGATAATTGTATTCACCCTGTTTTCTGGAAATACTTCATCAATTTCATCAGGGTTAGTAGCATTTAACACTTTCTGATAGTCCTGCAGATTTGTATCTCTCTCTCTCAAGATCGTGAAGATCCTTCCTTAGCGGTCTGAACAGTTGTCCATTAGGTGGCGATTTTATTGACAGCTTCTTAGGAGTTTTTATGTTGGCATACATTACGGATTTTTGTTTCCTTATGTTCGTGGTCTACAGGAGTTATGAGAAGACTTCCCGAGCAGTCCTCAATACGGCAGTTTGGGAGAAATTAATGGTCTTCTGGTGACTTTTGAAATAGTGAGTCTAAAGCGTTCCGGAGATATCATCCCAACATAGGTAACATCTTGTTTCACTCTACAGGTCTTTCACTCCTTGTTTCGTAAGATTTAAGGCTAGACAGTTCCGGAGATATCATTATCTAAGCAAATGGCAAAACTGAGAGTTTTACTCTGCGGGTATTTGGCTTTTTTTTTTTTAAATTCCACGCACGACTGAAGTTCGAACAAATACTTCACGATTCAAAGTTTCAAACTTGACTGGAGGGTAGCTCATTTGATGCCATCGAACATCATCTTGTAATTGATGGTATAAAATGCTTTTGATAAATCTTACTCCACCATATTCCTTAACTCTTCTATCACATGACATATTCTGGTTGAGTTCCTTCGTAATATGCATTACAATTGTATCCAAAGCGTTTGTCTTACTCTGCTGCTTCCGGAATTCCTTTTAGTAGTCAGCAACTGATTCGAGTTCCCGAATACTTGATAGTAGCAAAGCTTCCAGAGTCTTTAACACTGATTACAAAAGTGAAATCGGTATGTTGGCATCCTTGTCTGGAAGCAGTAGCGGCAACCTCCTGGCTTTAGTTCAGCCATCGGAAGTCATTAAAGAACCTTTCGACAGAGTGAAAACCTTGGTTAGGTACTCCATACCATAGAGATTCCATCAGGACCAATCACTTCCGATGACACTTGCCCCATCCTCCATCGAAAATTGTGGTGTTCTTTCTCGGCCTGTGTAAATCGTATACGACGCAATACATTCATCTCCAAACTACCGTTCTTGGCATGATCTATAAATTGTCGGTTAACAATAATTGTGGCTTGCTTCGAATATGCCACTTCAATACCTCTGAATGAAGCAGATATTCTATTATACTTCCTTGTTGGTTTCAAGAGCAATGTAGCCGTTGCCTTGGTTGGAAGTTAGGTGTTACAATAATTCGGATTAAGTGAGATAGAAGTCCCATCATTCTTCCTTCCTGTGTCTAGAGCATTAAGTCCTTAATTAACTCGTTCTGATGCCCCCAATGAACTCGTTTTGATATCGGTCTAGCCATTTCCTCCGCTTACTATATCTCGCCTGCAAATCTACTGCCTTTAAGTGTAGGATCTCTGATTTAGGCGTCAGCAGAGTTCCTAAAACAAATGTCATCATGCTCATTTGTCTATTACGCTACCTCTGGTGGGAAGGTAGGTCTTAATTCGAATATTCGTTCAGCATGAATATAGGGAACGGGTCAGCCCACACCGTTTTCTCATATGCGCATTTTTCAACCAAAATTGCTGAGATTTGGCATTACAAGCTTATGAAAAGTACTAATTGTTCATATTTAGACAAGTCCTTCGTCAATATACCATCCGTTTTATGTATTTTTGAATGGAAATAACCGACACAAAGACTCTCCAACCAACCTGTCACCTCTTTTTAATAAAAAAAAATACCCAGTGGCAACTCCCTTTCGATTAAATCACTGGCCGGCCCTTCGCCCTCACCACTGTTCTTAAAAGGGGTTAATTTTTCCGTTTTTTATGTCGGAGTTGTTTTGAAGTTTACAAAGCAATTAGCGGTGATTTCCAAATCGAGAAAAACTTTTCTTTGCTTTTTTATTCTCCAACCATAAATATTGATTGTATATATATATATGTATATATATATGTATATATATATGTATATATATATATATATATGTATATATATATATTATTAAATTGGTGCGAATTTTCCAATATTTACACAATTGTGCTAATCATTTAAATAAAATGGAAGCCATAAAAAATTAAATTTATATGAAAATCAAATTAGCAAGTTACAATTTTTTTAATCATTTAAATCAAGTACTAGGCAGATGTATATATTTTTTTAAGATTAATTCATTGGGCGCCATTTACCATTGTGCTAATCATTTAAATAAAATGAAAGGCCCAGAAATAAAATTTATATGCCAAATCATATAAATCAAATTAGGAAGTTATAATTTCTATATCACTTCTCAGTGCAAAATCCCCACATTGGTCGCCATATACAAATTTTATAGACATGTAAAGCAAATGAACGACTATTTAATGAATTCACATCATTTTAATTAGCGGAAGTCCTCAAAATTAAATGTATAGAAAAACTAATATAAATCAAATCAGAAGTTACACCTTGTCGTTGGTCACCATTAACAGATTTGATAGACATGCAATCAATCAAATGGACGTATAATTATTGAATTCACATGTGAAAACATTAACTTCAACACGAAACGATTTTTGATAAAGGTTCCCAATAGAAAAATAGGCACCATTTAAATTTTTCAATTCATTTAAGTGAAATGAATAACTTTTTAATAATATCCCCTTAAATGATTTAAATAAAATGTCAAGGATTCGATTTTTGATATAGGTTTCCATTACAAAAACTTTTAACGTTGGGCGCCATTTACCATTCTGAAAATCATTAAAAACAAATTAGAGACTTCTTATTAATGTCTGGTTCAAATCACTTAAAACAAATGCGAACGATTTTGTAAAAAGACTCCAATTGGAAAATCTTCACGTTGGGCACCATTAACAATTTTTAGCAAATTTTAAATCCCACGAAAGTCCTTTTAATGATTTCATATGAAAAATCAAATGCAGAGCATTGCATTAATTTGGAAAACCCCCACGTTGGGCGCCATTTACCATTTTGAAAATCATATAAATGAAATTGAAGGTTTTGTTATTATTATATATTAATATGAAAATCATTTAAATCCAAATCAGACGATACGGGTACAAATTTTGAAAAATCTCACGTTGGGCGCCATTTATTAATTTTGAAAAAAGACTATACTAAACTACTTCAATTTTCTTAATAGACTTATGGGTCACATGATATAATTTAAAACAAACTACCTAAAATCGAGTTCTAATTCCTTTGATGTTATTGTTTTGTTTTCTTCAAACTCCCTTTTTCCATCACAACAAAGTTCTTGGTGGGCGTTCCACAGAAGAAGTACAAACAAGTGTAAATTTTACAAAAACAACAAACAAGATCCCCTCACAAAGAAATGGAACACCAACGTTTTTTTTCTTCTTCCTACTTTTTTCTTCTCCTACCATGTATGCTGTATACACAACACCAATCATCCGCAAAAAAAGAGAGTGGTACTGACAGTTTAAATGACGTTGTGACACCATAACAAAGAAGAAGTAGAAGGCGAAAAAAACAAACCAGAAGATTTGGATAATGGTGTTGAAAGTGGTGTTGTTACGTTTCCTCATTAAAATTCACTTAAAATAAACGCACAAATGTTCAGACGCTCATTATTTTTTCATTTATTCATTTGTTCGAAATAAAAAACGGGATTCTCATTTTCTTTTCGAATTCTTTGCAAAGTTTCTTTACTTAACGCTAAGTTGCTTGTGTTGCCATTGCAACAGAAGTGCGTGTGTTTGAGTTTTTTTTTTTTTGTTTTTTTCCTACGACTTAGTTTAGGTCGATGCTGGGCGTCTTTCTTTTTGTGCGCTTTGTGAAACGTAATCCCTGTTATAAGCTGTATAGGAAGCCTACATTTGAGGGGATATTAGAAGTGAAATTATTAAGGATTCATTAAAAGTCGATATGGGCGGATATAAAATTAGGAATCTAAATAGGGAAAGTACTTAGAGAAAATGAACCCTAAGCGCCTTCCACAATTTTTTAAACAATAAGAATTGTTACGTTGGGCGCCATTTATTGCTGGTCCATATCAGTTGTATTTAAAAATCCAAGTATTTCGTCCTTGTAAAAAGTTGTAAAAAATCTGATTGTTTTATTGGTTTTTGGAAAATATTGATTACTTTAAAAAAATTATTAAATATATCCTAGCATATGGTAGTGTTGGTCCTTGACAAAAATATCTAAGAAATCCTTGCTTATTGTTGATTTCGTCATAAAAAGTGTGTTAAAAATCGGTTTATACTTTTAACTATCTTCAGTTGCGGGAAAATGTGCAGGGTAAACATTTTTCAAGCATCGGGAATTATTACAGTGCCATTAAATGAGGCAGAACTCCTATCATCATTAGCCTCAATTTCTTTTTAAACAAATAAATGGCAATACTTACGTTGGGCGCCAGTAAATGCAGGCTCATACCATTTTGTTTGAAAAAATCACGTTTATTGGTCTTTTGATCCCCAAAAAGAAAATCCTCGGAAAGTCTTGTGTTGTTGGTCCTCAAAATCCCCACATACGCTTGACTGTTTTCAATAGTGGGAAAATCATGCCCAATTTTCATGTTTTGATTTAACAAGTACCAAGCGATAATGGCAATGGTTCTTCCCCGGCTTGGAGAGAAGTTATACTCTTTACCGATTATATTAAAATCCGTTGTCACAACATCTAAAATATTCTAGCCCCACATACCGCTTATGCTTACCGAATAATGTATTGACTTTCAGAGTCATATCTCGATATCTCGTAACGAGGTTTTATACGAACAAACTCGTCACGTTTATTCTCTTATTATTCTGCTTGGAATTAAGGTATCAATTCGAGTATTCAACCCGAAGGTATTTAGCAGGCGGTTGCAGCTCTGAGTATCTTCCGAAATGCCCTTTCTGCTAGCCAAACAGCAGAAGAATTGTGTTGCCCTCTGAAGTGACATTTGGTGAAATCTCGTAACTATTGCCAATTAGACTTTCAGAGATTGCGATCTCTGATTCTGGCCCCAATTGAGGGTCGATGACGAAGCTCATCACGCTTATTTTTATTATTTTTATCATGCTGCCCTTGCTAGGTAAGTTAGGTCTTAATTCAGATGTTCGACATGCAATAATATAGCAGGCGTCTGCAACTATGAGTATGTTCCGGAATTTCCCTACGCGAACATCAGAAGTACAGGACAGTTCTCTGAAGCGACAATGGGTGAAATCTTTGAAATATTACCAATTAGACTTTCAGGGATTGTGATCTCTGATTCTGGCCCCAATTGAGGATCGTATGACGAAGCTCATCACGCTTATTGGTTTATCATGCTGCCCCTGCTAGGTAAGTTATGTCTTAATTCAGATGTTCGACATGCAGATATTTACCAGGCGGCTGCGAATCTGAGTATGTTTCGGAATTTTATTTTTGCTTGCCGAACATCAGAAAGAATGGACATTTTTCTGAAGTGACAATTGGTGAAATCTTTGAGCTCTTGCAGATTGGACTTTCGGCGATTGTTATCGGAGATTGTGCGTAATTAACTTCGTCGCATGACCCATAATGAACCCAGATTATTAGGGGTCATACGACGAAGTTAATTACGCTTATTTGCTTATCATACTGCCTCGGCTAGGAATATAGGTCTAAATTCGAGTATTCGACGCGTAGGTATTTAGCAGGCGACTGCTAGCAAATAAGATCACCGCCGAGACCACTTTAATGTCCCCTGCCGGCCATAAAATCATGCTTGCCATTATCACAGAGCGAAAGGGATTTAGTAACTAAAACCGATCAGGATCCTTATATGGTAGCTTTTAAACATGTCTCCATGAGGATTAATATCCCCTGTGAAAACAAATATTAAATGGAGGACAGGGAAATTACAGGCTAAAAATTCATCAGAAGGATTGGGCAGTTCCCTGCAGCGAAAATTTACGAAATCTCTGAACTATTTTTGGTCGGACAGTTTACTGATATTTTAATAATATATTATTACGTCCTCGAGAAGTGGTAGATATGTCCCGTAAGCGGAAGCAACCTTGAAGTCCCCGGCCGGCCGTCAAAATCACACCCCAGAAAAAAATCGTTTTACATGCCTACCATTATCTCAGAGGTAAGGAAATTTAGGGCATGGTCCGGGACAAATTTTGATTACTTTTTATCGCGGGATGGACATTCAACATACCTAAGATCGGTCGTGATCCTTATATGGGAGCTACATGTAACTTCTATCAAATTGGGGACAGGAAAAATACAGGCTAGGAAATTCGGATTGGACCTTCAGCATATCGAATAGGAGACGGGAATTTTATAAAGGTGCTGTGTTAAAAAAAGTTTTATATAAACAATGTTGTGCAAATATGTTGTTTATTCACCAAAGACTCCGAATGCCAAATGACAGTCACTTCGGTTGGATAACCGATATCAGCTTTCGAATTGTCGCAATTACAGGGTACTATTATATTAGGGTTATAAAAAATGGGGATCCATATAAAGACCCCTTTCTGCTCGTAAATATGCCATTGAAATAATATGCAATTGAATTCGTCCATAATTACACCCTTCAGTTCGTCTATAGAGATTTTCTCCTGCTCGTCTATAAATATTCCCTTCAGATCGTCTATAAGTACTGTGTGCAGCTCTGAACTGCCCTCATTGGGCCTACAGTTAGACTATAAAATTCATTGTACCTCATAGAGAGAGACTCGATCAGCTGGTCTAATAATACTCCCGTCAACGCTGCTATAGAGACTCCCTTTTTTATACTTCTCGTTTATAGAAACTCCCTTCACCTAGTCTATAGAGATTGACTTCACCTCGTTTAAAGATACTCCATTTAGTTCGTTTATAAACACTTACTTCAGCTGATATGTAAACACTCGCTTCAACTCGTCGGTAGAGACTCAATTCGGCTTGTCTAGAAAGACTCCCTTCAGCTAGTTTATTTACTCCTATTAGCTCATCTATAAAGACTCTCTCCAGTTGGTCTATAGATATATTCTTAAGCTGGTCTATAGAGACTCCATTCAGTTCGTGTAGAAAGACTACTTTCAGCAGTCTATTGAGACTTTCTTCTGCTCGTCTATAGAGACTCACATCAACTCGCTTAAAAATGGTGCCTTCTGCCAGTCTATAGGGACTTCATTCAGCTTGTGTGTAGGTAATCTTATAAGTTCCGTGTGCTCATTTACAAATATGATTGCATTCCGTACTCATTATCTTCCTCATTTCCCCATGGAATATCCCATATTTCCTGGTATTGCCCACTTGTCATTATATTCCCCACATCCTTAACATAATCATGCAAAAGTTTTTGTACAGCATCCGTCTTTTTTATGTCATAGCACAAGCACACACACTATTTTTGGTATGCCATAGCTTAACAGAAAATTTTAGGCGGAAGCGACAAGACCCAACTAAGTAAAAACTCTTTTTTTAGCCAAAGGCAGTGTGGAAGACAAACAAGTAACCAAGATTAGTTGGAAACGGAAGTTGGTTAAGTAAAAGTTTACAGTTTCGGATTTGTGTTGTTGTTCTTGTTGTTTTTGTCTTTTGTGTGCTTTTGACAAAAGTTTTGAAGCAAACGCTTCAAACGACAAACTTCGCCGAACACCAAAAACAATAACCAACCAACTGACACTGATGGTTGCGATGACAATGTTTTGATAATAGTTGTGGTGGTGGGGCGTTGAAATAATACTGATTCCGGTTAAAGATAACAATCATAACGATGATGATGGGATGTACTTCGGCACATGCTGATGAGGATGCGGCGGATGGTGATGCTGTTGGTATTTTTAGCTGGTATTTCTTTTTCGTTGGCTATTGATTCTTTGTTGAGAGCTGTAGATGTATGGGGGTAAAGTGGTTTCCGATTTCTTAAGTTCAAGTAGATGCTTATGGAATATTAAAATTTCCTTTATTCTCATTTGTTTGTTTGTTTTCTTTTTTGCATTTTTTGCAGATCCACCTTTGGTTACCTTGCGTTTGGGCTCAACACTTTCACCCGATGACATTAAAGAAGGTGACGATGTCTATTTTGAGTGTCACGTACAATCGAATCCTCAATGGCGTAAACTTTTATGGCTGCATAATGTAAGTATTTGATAGCATTTTTAAAATTACAGCTGCGTGTTTTCACTTGCTTTTGGTGTGTCGCTGTCTATAAAAGATTTCATTGCCGCCGTTTTGTTCGCCTCTTTAAAATTCAATTATAGAAATGAAAGAGGAATGGATGGAGATTCATTCTAGTTTCATTACCGAAACGTTTTATTCATTAAATACACCTTTAAATGGTTACCAACCAATATATGATTTATAGAATGTTTACGTTGGGCGCCAGTTACTGAAAAATTATTTTGAGACTACCTAGGGCTCGGGTATGGATATTTTCTTCAGCTAGTCTGTTAAGACTTACTTCAGCTAGTCTATAAAAACCCCTCCTGGCTCGTCTATAGAGACTCCCTTCAGCTCGTCTATAAAGACTCCCTTCAGTTCGTCTATAAAGACTCCCTTCAGCTCGTCTATAAAGACTCCCTTCAGCTCGTCTATAAAGACTCCGTTCAGCTCGTCTATAAAGACTCCCTTAAGCTCGTCTATAAAGACTTCCTTCAGCTCGTCTATAAAGACTCCCTTCAGCTCGTCTATAAAGACTCCCTTCAGCTCGTCTATAAAGACTCCCTTCAGCTCGTCTATAAAGACTCCCTTCAGTTCGTCTATAAAGACTCCCTTCAGCTCCTCTATAAAGAATCCCTTCTATAAAGACTCCCTTCTAGGACCTCACATCCTTACCTTGAATTTTCGGTTCAGGTTACTTCCCTCAATCCACAAAGACAATTACTTCTTATTCTCCGTCCTTTAATATACTTCAAATACTTAACCATAATGCCTTTTTCCTCCCCACCTCTCCACCTCCCCTTGTATTATTATCCCCAACAAAAGGGTCGAAACGAAAAATATACCATTACACCAAAGTCCAGTTACAGAAAAAAAACTACAACAATTTCTAAGAATAATGTTCCATATAAAAAAAAATTGATTTGTGTTCTGTTGTACATTCTTTAGCCATAAACCACATGGGGCCGTTTAACTTTAAGAGTTATGACTTGTGAAGAAATGAAAAAGAAGCAAAAAAGAGCAACAAAAACAACATAAATGGCAAAGAAAAATAGCAGTAACCACAAACCATTAATCAGCAATTAGAGGTTTTTGAGGAAGTAACCAAAGAAAAGAAAAATTTTAGTTTACTCAAGCTCAAGGGCAAGGGGAGAAAAAGTGAAAGGAAATAATTTCTGGTTAAGTGGAAAAAATGGACACACACATTTTTAAATTTACTAAGCTACGGGCGATTACTTATAGAGGGCACAATTTTTGGTATTCTCCAATATCGATTCAATGTAGTTTTACACAAAATATGCAGCACTTTTTGATGTTTAAAAATTCGATACCTTGGTAGACCCTAAAAACTAAAAAAGATATTTTTTAAGTTTTTAAAAAATAAATTTTCACAGATTTTTCGGCTCGAAAGTCCTTGGAAAAATATATTTTTTAAGTACACACTTCAATAGACATTTCAAAATATTTTTCATGAATTCTACACCCTTATTTTTGTAATAGACCTGTAAAAATACTTTTAAGAATTCTTCACCTTTTTTATACACTTCAATGGACCTGAATTTTTTTTTAAAGAATTCTACTCCCATTTTATTTAGAAAATCCAATATATCTTAAATCAGCATTGAAATCTCCGATCCACACCATCTCCCCAAGTGAAAGAAATTTACACATACACACTCAAACACACACACACACACACGATGAAAACACATAATAATATTACTTTTTAATTTACTTTTCTCAGGGTGCTCACCTGGAGCACAACACTTCAGCCCGTGTTATACGCTCTAATCAAAGTTTGGTATTGCAAAAAATTACCAAACACTATGCGGGAAATTATGCATGCAGCGCAATAAATGATGAAGGAGAAACTGTCAGCAACCAACTGCCGCTACGTGTTAAATGTAAGTATAAGAAACTTTAGTCTATACATATATACAAAGATACAAGTTATTGTAAACGTTCCTGTATCTGCATTCCCTTACTGTCTCCTCCCGAAAGTTTGGTGGAAATTCTGATGTGCTTATCTAGAATTTTGAATGTCTAATTGTATGCTGGCTTTTGTAAAGGTGTGCGTGAGTTTGCTAAAAACTCTACGTGAGATTTGCAGAATTTTTGTATTTAAAAATTCGTCTACTGTAAGGAAATTAGATTTTTTTATTAGATTTTATATGTATGTATAAAATACAACAATTTAGATTCAAAATATTGATTAAAAATTCACTAAATACACATTAAAATTGTTAATTATTTCAAAATATGATTTAAGTGAGGAATACCAATATAATATTTATAAATAAATTGACGTTGGGCGCCATTTACAGAAAATTGTTTTAAGACAATGGGGACTCTGTGTAGAAAACGTCATATTGCGCAAAAACTGAAATGGATGCAGTATGGAGACCCACATCAATTGAAAGGTCTCGAAATGTACTTTCAGAATATATACACCCTATGCCGAAAAACAAACTTTAGCCTAACGGATTTTTATTGCAAGTCTCAGTGACAGTGGAGATTCTGTGTAGAAAACGTCATATTGCGCAAAAACTAAAATGGATGCAGTATGGAGTCCCGCATCAATTGAAAGGTCTAGAAATGTACTTTCAGAATATATACACCCTATGCCGAAAAACGAACTTTCGCCTAACGTATTTTCTCGATTTTGGTTGCAAGTCTCAGTGACAGTGGGGACTCTGGGTAGAAAACGCCATATTGCGCAAAAACTAAAATGGATGCAGTATGGAGACTCACATCAATTGAAAGGTCTCGAAATGTACTTTCAGAATATATACACCTTATGCCGAAAAACAAGCTTTCGCCTAACGGATTTTCTCGATTTTCATTGCAAGTCTCAGTGACAGTGGGGACTATGTGTAGAAAACGCCATATTGCGCAAAAACTAAAATGGATGCAGTATGGAGACCCACATCAATTGAAAGGTCTCGAAATGTACTTTCAGAATATGTACACCTTATACCGAAGAAAAAACTTTGCTAAACGGATTTTCTCGATTTTCCAGTGACAATGGGGAGTCTGTGTAGAAAACGCCATGTTGTGGAAAAAAGAGGGGACTCTGTGTAGAAAACGCCATATTGCGCAAAAATTAAAATGGATGCAGTATGGAGAAAGGTCTCGAAATGTACTTTCAGAATATATACACCTTATGCCCGAAAACAAACTTTCGCCTAACGGATTTTCTCGATTTTCATTGCAAGTCTCAGTGGCAGTGGGGACTCTGTGTAGAAAACGCCATATTGCGCAAAAACTAAAATGGACGCAGTATGGAGACCCACATCAAATGAAAGGTCTCGAAACGTACTTTCTGAATATATACACCTTATGCCGAAAAAAAACTTTCGCCAAACGGATTTTGTCGATTTTCATTGCAAGTCTCTGTGTAGAAAACGCCATGTTGTGCAAAAATTAAAATGGATGGTGACTGGATATTTTCTTCAGCACGTCTACACAGACTTCCTTCAGCACGTCTACATGTACTCCTTCCAGCTTGTCTATAAAGACTTCCTTCCAGCAAGTCTATAAAGACTTCCTTCCAGCACGTCTATAAAGACTCCCTACAGCACGAAGACTCTCATCAACTCCTCTATAAAGACCCCAAACTGAGATTTCCTTCTCCTCGTCTAAAAATACTCCCTCAGTTCATCCCCCTTCATATGTGCATATGTTTGTAACAGGCAAAATAATCGAGATAGACCCATGGTTCCTTTTGGGAATATGCATAGAATCACTTTCTGAGTCGATTTATGCATGTCCGTCCGTCCGTCTGTCCATGTTAAATTGTAAACAAAGTACAGGTCGCATTTATGATCCGAATTGGATGAAATTTGGCACAGGTCACTAATTTGGCCCCAGGACAAACTCTATTGAAATTGGGAAAAATCGGTTCAGTTTTAGATATAGCCCCCATATATAGTTTAGCCCGATTTTAGGTAAATAGACCACCAAAGTCCCTATATATCTTTCGATTTGCAAGAAATTTGGAACAGCGTAATGACTTAGGTTTAAATTGATGTGTGTTAAGTTTCCTGACAATCGGTTTTGGTCCAAAGAAACATGGGGTTTAGAACCAATATTTCGATGAGGCACATTTGCACTGTATCAAAGTGTATACATCCTCATTAGTCATAAGGCTGAGGGTATAAATATCCATTAAAAATTGCTGAAATTTGTATTTGGTGTACATTATGGTAAACAGTTTAAAGAAAGCTCACTTGCTAGTATGTTCCCTATATTTTCATTTCAAGTACCTGTCAGTATATCTATGGTGGAGGGTATCCAAAGTTCGGCCGGGCCGAGCTTAACGCGTTTTCACTTGTTTTTATTAAAAATGAATGCCTTTTTAATAAGAATCTACGTCTCTGCCTTCAAAAAAATTGTTTATTAAAAATCAATGTTGTTTCTTAAGAATCTACGCCTTGTTCGGTTTTCAAAAGTGTTGTTTATTAAGAATCTACGGCATGTTGGGTGTACAAAAACATATTTTATTAAAAATCTACGTCTTGTTCGATCTACAAAAAATATTTTGTTAAAAATCTACGCATTGTTCGGTCTACAAAAATATGTTATTAAAAATGTACGCCTTAATGGGTCTTAAAAAAATATATTATAATAAATCTACGCTTTAAGGGTGTTAAAAAAAATATTTTATTAAAATTCTACGGCATGTTCGGGCTTCGGGCCTTAAAAACCTATTATTAAAATAATACATATTTCTTTGAAATTTATTAAATGTTATATTTTATTAGTTTGTTGGAGCAAACTTGAAATAATTTTTCAAAACACTTCACATTTAATCCACCTTACAATATATCATTTGAAATTATGCAGTTCTTCACTGAACTACTTGGCATTACTTTTTCAAGCTAAGTAGTTACGGGCGACAAGAGCAGTTGCACTGGAAAGAATATTACAAAACAGTTTCTGGTAACCTTAGTAATGTAATATCTAAATACGATGCACATATATAAAGTGGTGAATAATGATGCAGCTGCTGGATTTGGAATGGAACGAGGGTAGTATTAACAAAAATAATAATACTAATATTTTTCAAAATATATATTCAAATTTTATATGTTTTTTAGCCGATCATATGGATTATATTTCTATGGAATTAATATTTTTCATTTATCAAAATAGTCCTCCCATTTTTTCAACCACCCTCGTAATTATTAAACGTTGTTGTTGTTGTTGTTATTGTTGTTTTCTTCAATTACTATTAGCTGCATACAACCCAGTTGAAATTAAGTTTAACTAGGGAAATTAAATTTCCCCCTCTCCTCCTGAAACTCATAACTTAATCTTGGTCTCCCACTCGCTGCATCTCGCAAACCCAGTGTCGGTGTTTGCAACACAGCTTCTATCTGTTCACTTTCATAAATCCCAACATTAATCAGCAGTTACTTCAAAAGTAATTTCTTATAGTTTTGAAGTTTTTTATTTTAGTTTTCTTGTCATGCTATGGCAATTCACTCAGTGAGTCAAAATTTCACGGGAAAAAATCCTTGATTAGCTTGGCTGGTGGGTGGTATGTTTGTTGCATCGAGATGCAATAGATAATATATAAGACGAATTCTTTGTGCTTTTGTTGACTGCGAAAATTTAAATATTTAATTAAAAAATCTAGAATGGGATAGTCATTCGGAGCAAATCTAGAACTTTCACCTAGCTAGGCCTTCAGACCCTTCTGAAAATATTTTATTTAAAATCTACGCCTTTTAGGCCCTTCAGAAAATATTTTATTCAAAATCTACACCTTGCTAAGCCCTTCAGAAAACATGTTATTAAAAAAATCGTCGCCTTTTTATGAAGAAGATATATTTTTAAGAAGAAGATATTTTTATACCCTTCACCACACTGTGGTACAGGGTATTATGTCTTTGTGCATATGTTTGTAACAGGCAAAAGAAAACGAGATAGACACATGGTTCCTTTTGAGAATATGCATAGAATCACTTTCTGAGTCGATTTGTGCATGTCCGTCCGTCCGTCCGTCTGTCCGTCCGTAGATGTTAAATTGTAAACAAAGTACAGGTCGCATTTATAATCCGATTTGGATGTAATTTGGCACAAGTCACTTATTTGGCCCAAGGACGAACCCTATTGAAATTGGGAAAAATCGGTTCAGATTTAGATATAGCTCCCATATATATTTTCGTCCGATTTAAGGTAAATGGGGCACCAAAGTCCCTCTATATCTTTGGATTTGCATGAAATTTGGAACAGAGTACTGAATTAGGTCCAGAATGATATGTGCCAAGTTTCGAGAAAATCGGTTTAGATTTAGATATAGCTCCCATATATAGTTTTTTCGTTCGACTTAAGGCAAATGGGACACCAAAGTCCCTCTATATCTTTCGATTTGCATGAAATTTGGCACAGAGTACTGAATTAGGTCCAGAGTTATTGTGCCAAGTTTCGAGAAAATCGGTTCAGATTTAGATATAGCTCCCATATATAGTTTCGTCCGATTTAAAGTAAATGGTGTACCAAAGTCCCTATATATCATTCGAGTTGGCACAGCGTACTGAATTAAGTCTAAAATTATGTCTGCCAAGTTTCGTGAAAATCGGACAAGATTTTTATATAGCTCCCATATATAGTTTCGTCCGATTTCATGTAAATGGTGCACCAAAGTCCCTATATATCTTTCGATTTGCACGAAATTTGGAATAACGTACTGAATTGAGTCTAGAATGATGTCTGCCAAGTTTCATGAAAATCGGCCCAGATTTATATATAGCTCCCATATATAGTTTCGTCCGATTTCATATAAATGCCAACTATCGTAGAAATCGGTTGAGATTTAGATATAGCTGATATGAAGTAAGGATGTAATTGACGCACCAAGAAACCAATATGTGGCTGATACGAACTAAACGTACCGAAATTAGTATAACTTAACCTGTGACAAGTTTCGTTGAAATCGTTTCATATTTGGGTATAGCTTCCATATATATTTTCGTCCGATTTTAAGTAAATTGTACATCAAACTCCTCATGTTTGTCAGATTGACATCAAGCTTTGCACAACGTACAAAATTGAGCCTAGAATAACGTAGTTACGTTTTATAGAAGTACAGACATAGCCCAACGGATGACCTATTGATATTTGTTTGAAGTCGATTTTCATACTTTTGTCCCAAACGAATGACATGTTTATGGGTAGATCTAGTCCGATTCACATTTAGATAAATATCACATATTTTATTTCATCCAATTTCATGTTAATAATGCTGTTTAATATACGCATAGTGGAGAAGGGTATCATATAGTCGGCCCCGTCCGACTTTACTACTTTCCTTACTGGTTTAATCTAGGATTTGCTAGGCCCTTCTGACTTTTTTTACAAATTGACGGCTTTTAGGCCTTAGGCCTCTTAAAAATCTACGCTTTGTAAGGCCTTTTTAAAAATCTACGATTTGTAAGGCTGTTTTTAAAAATCTACGCTTTGTAAGGCCTTCTTAAAAATCTACGCTTTGTAAGGCCCTTTTAAAAATCTACGCTTTGTAAGGCCTTTTTAAAAATCTACGCTTTGTTAGGCCGTTTTAAAAGTCTGTTAAGTCTTATTAAAAATCTACAATGTGATAATCCTTCGAAAAAAATCTAGAATTTTTACCTAGCTAGGCCTTTAGACCCTCGTAAGACCCTTCGGAAAAATTTTTATTCAATATTTTATTTAAAATCTACGACTTTTAGGCCCTTCAGAAAATATTTTATTCAAAATCGAGGCCTTGTTAGACCTTTCAGAAAATATTTTATTAAAAATCTATGTCGTGTTAGGCCTTTCGGAAAATGTTTTATTGAAAGCTATGCTTTGTTAGGACCTTTAGAAAATATATTATTAAGAATCTACGCCTTGTTTGGCCATTCATGAAATATTTTATTAAAAATCTAAACCTTTTTAGGCTATTCTGAAAATATTTTATTAAAAATCTACGATTTTCTAGACGCTGTAAAATATATGTTTAAAAAATCTAAACCTTGCTAGATCCTTCAAAAAATATTTTTAAAAAAATCCTCGCCTTGTGGTGGCTTCAAAAAATATTTTTTTAAAAATGTACGGCTTTCGAGGTACAAAAATCTTCATCATAATTATTTTGTGAAAAATTACGCTCTGGCCAGCTTCAAAAAAATCTATGTTCTGTCAGCTCTTCAAAAAATTAATTTTTATAAATCTATTTTCTGTCAGTCCTTAAATTTTGTTCCATACAACCGAAAAAATAACATTGTTTCAATTATGGTTTGCCCTCAAACTATCCCAGCTCCAATTGCAATCTTTTAGGGATATGCAAAAGAACAACAACTACAATAACTATTATAATAAACGAACTTCTTATGAGAGGGAAAACAAAATCCAGTCAACTGTTATTTTTATTCTGAACTTTAGTTTTTCCTTCTAGTTGTTTTTTCTGAAGTTGTTAAACAATATGTCAAAGTCAAATGATGATGATAAGTGTGTTTGTCGTTGCGTTTACGTTTGCATCATTTTCCATGGACGCACACACACCGACACGCACACTTGACTTCCTTGTGGACTCCTGGTGTGTTTGACGAAGGGAGTGATAAGATTGTTTCTTGTTGTTGTTGTTTCTGCTGCTGTTGAAAGTTTCAGTTTTACAAGGGTAACAACTTTGCGGTTTGGCTTTGGGATGGAAACAAAAAAAAAAAAAGATGACAAAGAGATGGCCCATTTTTGTGTGACATTTAAATAAAAGTAATAAATTATTGTCTTTTGTAAGTAATTTTTTTTTCAAACAAAATGATATATTGTTTGGAAAATATTTTTAAGAAGTCCTTAAAAATGAAGAGAAAAAAATTGTTTTTTGTTTGTGTGACCGCACACATAAAGATGCAATTATATAAATATGAAATAAATTGTTTTGAGGTTTTGACAAGGTTATTTATTTATTTTGGGGTTTGACAAAATAAAACATTTTTTTATTAGGGCTTCAAAATTTAGACCTCGAAAAAAAATTATTTAAAAATCTTCGCTTTGTTTACGTGTGAACAAAATTATTTAAAAAACCTGCGCCTTGTTTAGGTGTTGAAAAAATTTATTTAAAAAATCGTTTAGGCTTTGAAAAAAATGATTTAAAAACCAGTAAGAAAGTTCAAAAGTCGGACGTGGCCGACTATATAATCTTCACCACTTTGGGTACATGCCAGACATGTTAATATCTACAATATCCTGTATATAGGACGCTCATAGAATCTTTGGAGGACCATTGAGATGGAATCGGGCGAAATTAAATGTGCTATCTAGATAGGTATTTGAACCAATTGAAAATCCCCATACACATACCATTCTGAAAACAATGAAAAATTTCATGTCAAATGGACGGAATTGGATTCTTTGGTGTACCATATGTATGAAATCGGGCCATATTATGTATGGGAGCTATATATAAGCACATGGACCTAATTGAGTAACCGTTGCATACACCATTTGTTTTTTGTAATCACTTTACTCAATTTAATGCCCTCTGCCAAATTTCGTATAACAAACATTTACATAAAATCGAACGAAAATATCTATAAGACGTATATCAAAATCTGAACCGATTTCAACGAACCTTATCACTCATATTTTTTTTCTCAGTAGCATTCGCTATGCAAAAAATTTAACTCAATCAGACAAATATTGGGAGTTTGGGAGCTATATCAAAATCTGAACCGATTTACAAAATCGCAGACATTAGTCTGGATCTAATTCAGTACTCTGTACAACATTTTGTCCCAATCGGACAAATATTGTGAGTTTAGTGTATCATGCAAAAAAAAAAAAAAAAAATATCGGACGAAACTATATATGGGGGCTATGTCTAAATCTGAATCAATTTTAACAAAACTTCGCAGACATCAGTTTGCACCTAATTCATTACTCTGTGCAGAATTTTGTCCCAATCGGACAAATATTGGGAGTTTGGTGCATCACTCACTTAAAATCGGACGAAACTATATATGGGAGCTATATTTAAATCTGAACCCATTTTAACAAACCTTCGCAGACATTAGTCTGGACCTAATTCAATACTCTGTGCAAAATTTGGTGCCAATCGGACAAATATTGGGAGTTTGGTTTATAACTCTCCAGAAATCCGACGAAAATATATATGGGAGCTATATCCAAATCTGAACCGATTTTTGCGAAACTTGGCACACATCATTCTAGGCTAAATTCAGTACACTGTACCAAATGTCGTGCAAATCGAAATATATTTAGGGACTTTTGTGCACCATTTACATTAAATCGGACGAAAATATATACGGGAGCTTTATCTAAATCTTAACCGATTTTTGCGAAACTTAGCACACATCATTCTAGGCTTAAGTCAGTAAGTTGTGTCAAATTTCGTGCAAATAGAAAAATATATAAGGACTATGGTGCACCATTTATTGAAAATCGGACGAAAATATATATGGGAGATATATTTAAATCTAGACCGATTTTCGCGGAACTTAGCACACATCATTCTAGACTTAATTCAGTACGCTGTGCTAAATTTCGTGTAAATCGAATGATATATAGGTATATTGGTGCACAATTTATTGAAAATCGGAAGAAACTTTATATGGGAGCTATATCTAAATCTCTACCCATTTGCAGGAAACTGAAAACACGTCATTCTAGACCTAATTCATTACGCTGTGCCCAATTTCGTCAAAATTGAAAGGTATATAGGTACATAATTTTATTAAATCGGACGAAAATATATATGGGTGCTATATCTTAATTTGAACCGATTTTTCCCAATTTCAATTAGGTTCGTCCTTGGGCCATATAAATGACCTATGCCAAATTTCATCCAATTCGGATAATAAATGCGACATTTACTTTGTTTACAATTTAAAATGGACAGACAGACAGAGGACAGGAGGGACGGTAGGATGGACGGACGGGCATGCATAAATCGATTTAGAAATTGATTCTCTGCATATTCTCAAAAAGAACCATGTGTCTATCTCGTTTCCTTTTGCCTGTTACAAACATATGCACAAACACATAATACCATGTACCACAGTGCGGTGAAGGATATAAAAATCGACGCCTATCTAACTCTTTAAAAATATATTTGAAAAATCTACACCTATCTAGTCTTTTAAGAAATCTATGCCTATCTTAGGCTTTTAGGAAATCTATGCCCATCTAGGCCCTTATGAAATCTTTTTTAAAAAATCTACGCCTATCTAGTCTTTTAAGAAATCTATGCCTATCTAGGCCTTTATGAAATATTTTTAAAAAATCTACGCCTATCTAGGTTTTTAAGAAATATATGCCTATATAGGCCCTTATGAAATATTTTTAAAAAATCTACGCCCTTTCTAGGCTCTTAAAAAATTTATGCCTAACTAGGCCCTTATGAAATATTTTTAAAAAATCTACGCCTAGGCCTTGTTGGAACTTCATAAAAATATTTTTAATAAGTCTCATTAGCTTCACTTATTGTCACACTTATAGCTTCACTTATTGTCACACATATTCCGCAAAACTCTCAGACCAACTTCACCTAAATTAAAGTGACACACAATCACACACACTTAAGCAACCCGCTCAAAGCCATACAACCATATTTGATGTCATCATAATGAGGGAATGTAGGCAGGAAATACCCATGGCAATATTATCCACACATACTTCAACATAATTTAAATCTTCAACATATACTTATATAGAATTTGTATATAATATATGTATGTATATATGCATACATTATACATCTCATATTTACATACATTTCTCATTTAATTTTCTCTTTTTCACAGATACACCAATTTGCAAACATTTAGATCGTGTCATCTTAATTGGAGCCTCAAAGGATGAAACTGTCGAAGTTGCGTGTGAAATTCAAGCGGATCCACCACCAAGGTAAGCGGGCATTTTGTCACTTTGTTATATTTTAACATATACATGCGACATATATATGTATGCATGTATGTGTGTGTGGGTATACGTAAGGGTGTGTTCGTGTGTGTATTTAAGATAAGTGTGCACATAAATATATTTAAGTGATGAAGAGAGGCATTGACATTTTGGGAGAAGCCCTTTTCGAAATTTAAATAGGTACACTATGGCTCAAAATTTTGTAAAACAAAACAGTAATAAATTTTCAAGTGGAAGCCTGTATAAATTCTCCACACTGCTAACCATAAAATTTATACACAGTACACACCTTTTCCACCATCAATTTTAGGGCCAACCCGCCCTCCCCCAAACAATTGCCAGCTGAAAGAAAATTCAAAACTAAATTGTTGCGGTTTGACATTCAAATGAACGTCGTTAACCAGTTCAACAGAGATTCCATGAAGGTGGCAAGGCTTGGATTTGGTTACTGATTGGCATTCAATGTATGTGTGTGTGTCGGTGTGTGCATCAACGTTTTTCAAAATATGTATGAAAGTGTTAGCATAACGTATGCACGAAAACCTAAGTGACTGTCTAAGTTTATGCTAATACAATGTGAATTGTATATATGTATGTCTCTCTGTGTGTGTTTCTGTTGAAAGGTAGAGTGGAAAAGTGACAGAATGAAATTTTCAACAATCTTGCTAAAATATTTCCCACAAAGACACAAAATTTGAATACACAGGCAGGCATACATAAAAGTGTTGTGGTTTTTGAGTGTATGTGTGTGTAACACCTACACAAACATATCTTGAAAGATTTCCCGACAGTCTCATCACTTGTTAAATTTTCCGCCAAGCTCAGACCGACAGCCACACAAAACGCCACAAAAAGAAAAACACAACGCAAAACATTTGATTAATGTTCCTTAAAGAGATTTTCCGAACGTAAATATTGCGTTTTCTGTGTGCATTGACATATTTTAGTCCTTGAATACGAATTGTTGTGGATTTTTGAATTTCAGATTGTGTAGGGGTGTGACGGAACCATATTTCTTTCAATGTTCTAACCACAAAATTTATTTGCCCCGGTTAACAAGAACCCAAATCAAATGAAAGAATATTTTGGCAGGATTTTAAATGTTGAGTAAGGTTTGCTTTGGATGTTTTGAGTGTGTCATAGGGGTTGCATTTTGTGAGGATAAGGACGAGGAGGTTTTTTGAACCCTACACCATAGTATGGTACAGAGTATAATGCATGTGTAAAAAAATAAAAATGCGCCCTGCAAGGCTTTTCAAAAAAAAAAAAAAATATGTTTAAAGAAATCGAGGAAATCTAGAAATCTACGCCGTGTTAAGTCCTTTAAAAACATTTTTAAGGAAATCTACGCCTTGTTAGGTCCTTTAGAAACATTTTTAAGGAAATCTACGCCTTGTTAGGTCCTTTAGAAACATTTTTAAGGAAATCTACGCCTTCTTAGGTCCTTTAAAAACATTTTTAAAGAACCCTAAGCCTTGTTAGGTCCTTTAAAAACAGTTTTAAAAAATCTACGCCTAATTGGAATTTCAATCAATGGCGCTGTGCTAGATTTTTTCCAAACCAACGCCTATTCGAAAAATATTTTAAAAAATCAACACCTCCTTTAAAAAATCTACGTATTGATAAGCCTTAAAACTATTTTATGAAAAAAAATTCTCCTTTTAGGGGCTTTCAAAAATTATTTTTATTAAAATATCTATGCCTTTTTAAGCTGGTAATACTGTATACTCGCTTGGTTATCATATATATATAAATAACCCGTTGATCTGCCCATAATTTACGCCCCTTATTGATCCTGCAAGCAAGCATCTCCTACATTAACTAAGCAAACATCTCCTATGGATATGGTTGCCTTGGCATCTGTAGTCGATGGTATAAGTACCATCGATGAACAAGAATAACAACAACGACAGAACCATTTATAATGTCAGACATATCAGATTCAGGAAGAAATAAGTAAGGAGACAAACTAGGATCTGTGTTCAAGAAAAAGGGGGAAGAACAATATCGACTCTACCTTTGGAGAACTCAAATTAAACACGACATAACTGTCATAAAATGTCGAAGGAGTGAATGGACAATAAGACAGTGGAAGAAATGAATAAAGATATTGTCAAAATCCATAAAAAATTGTCTGGGGTTGTAACTCCACAGGGTGAACCTGGGAAGTAACAGCGCACAGCAGGCTTGAGACTTAATTATCTTCTTCGAGGTCCTTCTTTAAGGATAAACCTGAGCTCTCCTCCATTTACTTGGAAGCAGCGAAGAGGGTTAAGTCTCCGGGAGACCAGAGGAACGCAAAAATTGCAAAGAAGAAATTCTCTTTTTGTCGTGGGATACATCGATACAGCTAAAATCAAAGAAGGATACCACTTTTTGGTACGGCTTCAGAATATTTGGAAACTCGAATTTTCTGCTGGTTAAAATACTAATTCAAAAAAATGTTACGTCTTTGTGCATATGTTTGTAACATGCAAAAGGAAACGAGATAGACACATGGTCCCTTTTGAGAATATGCATAGAATTACTTTCTGAGTCGATTTATGCATTCATCCTTCCGTCTGACTATCCATTTTAAATTCTAAACAAAGTACAGGTCACATTTATGATCCGATTTGGATGAAATTAGCACAAGTCACTTATTTGGCCTAAGGACGAACCTTATTGAAATTGGGAAAAATCGGTTCAGATTTGGATGTAGCTCCCATATATATTTTCGTCCGATTTTATGTAAATGGTGCACCAAAGTCCCCATATACCATTCGATTTGGACGAAATTTGGCACAGCGCAATGAATTAGGTCTAGAATTATGTGTGTTAAGTTTCCTGAAAATCGGTTCAGATTTTGATATAGCTCTCATATATATTTTCGTCCGATTTAATGTAAATGGTGCACCAAAGTCCCTATATATCTTTCGATTTGCACGAAATTTGGCATAGATTACTGAATTAGGTCCAAAATGATGTGTGCTAAGTTTCGTGAAAATTGGTGAAGACTTAGATATAGCTCCCATATATAGTTTTGTCCGATTTAATGTAAATGGTGCTCCAAAGTCCCTACATATATTTCGATTTGAATGAAAATTAACACAGCGTAATGAATTAGGCCTAGAATGATGTGTCTTAAGATTCATGAAAATCGGTTCAGATTTTGATATATATCCCATATATATTTTTAGCCGATTTAATGTAAATGGTGCACCAAATTCCCTATATATCTTTCGATTTGCACGAATTTTGGCACAGCGTAATGAATAAGGTCTAGAATAATGTGTGTTAAGTTACCTAAAAATCGGAATAGATATAGCTTCTATATCTGACCAAATGAAAAATTTAGTATCGGTTGCAGAATGACATGTTTATGGATACAATTTCATTTTACTGGTCCTTTAAAAATGCGACGTCTATTAGGATTCATCTGTTGAATATACCCAAAGTGGTGAAGGGTATCATATAGTCGGCCCCGTCCGACTTTAGATTTTCGTTGGGTTAATAATTTCCGTACCAAAAATTATAAATGTTGGACGATGTTTCTGGGTAGCTCACAAATTGTAGGTTGTCCTTGGTCCACCTTTTGGTATAGCCCAAATATAACGGTCGCTCAAATTGTTCGTTAATTTGGGCAGGTTTTTGAGCCCGTTTCGAGTTTTTTCAATGTATGACCCTGTTGTGGTACAGTCAATTTATTATCCCCAAATTACGATATTTTGGATTTCAGATATGTTGTCAACCCAGTTGGTTCTTAGTTTATATTTTTTGTTTTCATTTTGTTGCTCATCTTACTGTTGAAAATTATAAAAATCGGTCGATCTTTGAATATTACCTCCATATAAAGGTTATTTTATAGGCACTTTTGTAGGCGAGTTTTTATGGTCCAGCTGCAGTATCCCTAAATTTTGGTATTTTGGATTTCTGACATGTTTTAAACCGTGTGTCTCTTATTTGATATTTTGATTTCTAATTGATTTGCCCATCTATAAAATATTAATGTCCTCTTATTAGTAGTTTTGTGGCAGTAGTTGTATTTTGGTGGTCCAACTCCAGTGAATATAGTTTAATATTACGTAGTGGCTGTAAATTGACATTCCGGGACCTTATTGGGTAAACAACTTCTCCAAAGAACCACGATTTTCTGTCATTTGATATCTCATTATACCCTTCACCACACTGTGGTACAGGGTATTATGTCTTTGTGCATATGTTTGTAACAGGCAAAAGGGAACGAGATAGACACATGGTTCCTTTTGAGAATATGCATAGAATCACTTTCTAACGATTTATGCATGTCCGTCCGTCCGTCCGTCCGTCTGTCCGTCTGTCCGTCTGTCCGTCTGTCTGTCCATGTTAAATTGTTACTGCATTTATTATCCGAATTGGATGAAATTTGGCATAGGTCACTTATTCGGCCCAAGGACGAACCCTATTGAAATTGGGAAAAATCGGTTCAGATTTAGATATAGCTCCCATATATATATTTAACCGATTTAATGTAAACGGTCCCTATATATCCTTCGATTTGCACGAAATTTGGTACAGCCTAATCATTTAAGTCTAGAATGATGTCTGCCAATTTTCGTGAAAATCGGTCCAGATTTAGATATAGCTCCCATATATAGTTTCGTCCGATTTCATGTAACTGGTGCCCCAAAGTCCCTATATATCTTTCGATTTGCACGAAATTTGCCATAACGTACTGAATTGAGCGTAGAGTGATGTTTGCCAAGTTTCGAGAAAATCGGTCCAGATTTAGATATAGCTCCCATATATAGTTTCGTCCGATTTCATGTAAATTGCCATAACGTACTGAATTGAGCGTAGAGTGATGTCTGCCAAGTTTCGAGAAAATCGGTCCAGATTTAGATATAGCTCCCATATATAGTTTCGTCCGATTTCATGTAAATGGTGCCCCAAAGTCCCTATATATCTTTCGATTTGCACGAAATTTGCCATAACGTACTGAATTGAGCGTAGACTGATGTCTGCCAAGTTTCGAGAAAATCGGTCCAGATTTAGATATAGCTCCCATATATAGTTTCGTCCGATTTCATGTAAATGGTGCCCCAAAATCCCTATATATCCTTCGATTTGCACCAAATTTGGCATAACGTACTGAATTGAGCATAAAATTATGTCTGCCAAGTTTCGTGAAAATCGGTTCAGATTAAGATATAGCTCCCATATATAATTTCGTCCGATTTCATGTAAATGGTGCACCAAAGTCCCTATATATCCTTCGATTTGCACGAAATTTGGCATAACGTACTGAATTAAGCCTAGAGTGATGTCTGCCAAGTTTCGAGAGAATCGGTTCAGATTTAGATATAGCTCTAATATATAGTTTCGTCCGATTTCATGTAAATGGTGCCCCAAAGTCCCTATATATCTTTCGATTTGCACAAAATTTGGCATAACGTACTGAATTGAGCCTAGAGTGATGTCTGCCAAGTTTCGAGAAAATCGGCCCAGATTTGGATATAGCTCCCATATACAGTTTCGTCCGATTTCATGTAAATGGTACACCAAAGTCGCTATATATCTTTCGATTTGCACTAATTTTGGCATAACGTACTGAATTAAGCCTAGAGTTATGTCTGCTTTTTTCCGTGAAAATCGGTCCAGATTTAGATATAGATATAGCTCCCATTTTTATACCCTTCACCACACTGTGGTACAGGGTATTATGTCTTTGTGCATATGTTTGTAACAGGCAAACATAATCGAGATAGACACATGGTTCCTTTTGTTAAATTCTAAACAAAGTACAGGTCGCATTTATTATCCGAATTGGATGAAATTTGGCATAGGTCACTTATTCGGCCCAAGGACGAACCCTATTGAAATTGGGAAAAATCAGTTCCGATTTAGATATAGCTCCCATATATATATTTAACCGATTTAATGTAAACGGTCCCTATATATCTTTCGATTTGCACGAAATTTGGTACAGCCTTATCATTTAGGTCTAGAATGATGTCTGCCAAGTTTCGTGAAAATCGGTCCAGATTTAGATATAGCTCCCATATATAGTTTCGTCCGATTTCATGTAAATGGTGCAGCAAAATCCCTATATATCCTTCGATTTGCACCAAATTTGGCATAACGTACTGAATTGAGCATAGAATTATGTCTGCCAAGTTTCGTGAAAATCGGTCCAGATTAAGATATAGCTCCCATATATAGTTTCGTCCGATTTCATGTAAATGGTGCACCAAAGTCCCTATATATCCTTCGATTTGCACGAAATTTGGCATAACGTACTGAATTAAGCCTAGAGTGATGTCTGCCAAGTTTCGAGAGAATCGGTTCAGATTTAGATATAGCTCCCATATATAGTTTCGTCCGATTTCATGTAAATGGTGCCCCAAAGTCCCTATATATCTTTCGATTTGCACAAAATTTGGCATAACATACTGAATTGAGCATAGAATTATGTTTGCCAAGTTTCGTGTAAATCGGTCCAGATTAAGATATAGCTCCCATATATAGTTTCGTCCGATTTCATGTAAATGGTGCACCAAAGTCCCTATATATCCTTCGATTTGCACGAAATTTGGCACAACGTACTGAATTGAGCCTAGAGTGATGTCTGCCAAGTTTCGAGAAAATCGGCCCAGATTTGGATATAGCTCCCATATATAGTTTCGTTCGATTTGATGTAAATGGTGCACCAAAGTCGCTATATATCTTCGATTTGCACGAGATTTGGCATAACGTACTGAATTGAGCCTAGGGTGATGTCTGCTTTTTTCCGTGAAAATCGGTCCAGATTTAGATATAGATATAGCTCCCTTTTTTATAGATTGATTTTAAGTAATTAACGCACCAAAGAATCAATAGGCTGATAGGAACAAAACTTTCTGAAATTAGAACAATCTAACCTGTGACAAGTTTGTTTCAAATCGCTTAATATTTGGATAGAGCTTCCATATATATTTTCCCCCGGTTTCAAGTAAATTGGGCATCAAACTCCTTATGTTAGTCAGATTGACATCAAATGTTGCACAACTTACAAAATTGAGCATAGAATTACGTAGTTGCGTTTTCTAGAAGTACAGACATAGCCCAACGGATGACCTATTTATATTTGTTTGGAGTCGATTTACATACTTTATTGATATATCTAGGTAGATTCACATTTAGATAAATATCACATATTTTATTTCATCCAATTTTTTACCAATTTTATGCAAATTTCCCACCAACTACACTCAGTTTTCCGGATTGAAATCGGTTTAGATGTAGGTACACGAAATTTAGCACATCGATTTGAGTCTGAATTATATGATTAATTTAAATGTTGCACCAATAACAAACGTTTATGCCCGAATTGCGTGCTAGTATATATATATATATATATATATATATAGCCCAAAATACCCTAACTTTATTGAAATTACACCATTAAAATTGTACACATTGTACCGAATTGTGTTGTTATTCAACTGTATTTTATTATACCCTTCACCACACTGTGGTACAGGGTATTATGTCTTTGTGCATATGTTTGTAACAGGCAAAAATAATCGAGATAGACCCATGGTTCCTTTTGAGAATATGCATAGAATCACTTTCTGAGTCGATTTACGCATGTCCGTCTGTCCGTCCGTCCGTCCGTCCGTCCGTCCGTCTGTCCATGTTAAATTGTAAACAAAGTACAGATCGCATTTATGATCCGAATTGGATGAAATTTGGCATACGTCACTTATTTGGCCCAAGGACGAACCCTATTGAAATTGGGAAAAATCGGTTCAGATTTAGATATAGCTCCCATATATATATTTAACCGATTTAATGTAAACAGTCCCTATATAACTTTCGATTTGCACGAAATTTAGTACAGCCTAACCATTTAGGTCTAGAATGATGTCTGCCAAGTTTCGTGAAAATCGGTCCAGATTTAGATATAGCTCCCATATATAGTTTCGTCCGATTTCATGTAAATGGTGCCCCAAAGTCCCTATATATCTTTTGATTTGCACGAAATTTGGCATAACGTACTGAATTAAGCCTAGAGTGATGTCTGCCAAGTTTCGTGAAAATCGGTCCAGATTTAGATATAGCTCCCATATATAGTTTCGTCCGATTTCATGTAAATGGTGCCCCAAAGTCTCTATATATCTTTCGATTTGCACGAAATTTGGCATAACGTACTGAATTGAGTCTAGAATGGTGTCTGCCCAGTTTCAAGAAAATCGGTCCAGATTTAGATATAGCTCCCATATATAGTTTCGTCCGATTTCATGTAAATGGTGCCCCAAAGTCCCTATATATCCTTCGATTTGTACGAAATTTGGCATAACGTACTTAATTGGGCCTAGAATGATGTCTGCCAAGTTTCATGAAAATCGGTCCCGATTTAGATATAGCTCACATATATAGTTTCGTCCGATTTAATGTAAATGGGGCCCCAAAGTCCCTATATATCTTTCGATTAGCACGAAATTTGGTACAGCCTAATCATTTAGGTCTAGAATGATGTCTGCCAAGTTTCGTGAAAATCGGTCCAGATTTAGATATAGCTCCCATATATAGTTTCGTCCGATTTAATGTAAATGGTGCCCCAAAGTCCCTATATATCTTTTGATTTGCACGAAATTTGGCATAACGTACTGAATTAAGCCTAGAGTGATGTCTGCCAAGTTTCGTGAAAATCGGTCCAGATTTAGATATAGCTCCCATATATAGTTTCGTCCGATTTCATGTAAATGGTGCCCCAAAGTCTCTATATATCTTTCGATTTGCACGAAATTTGGCATAACGTACTGAATTGAGTCTAGAATGGTGTCTGCCCAGTTTCAAGAAAATCGGTCCAGATTTAGATATAGCTCCCATATATAGTTTCGTCCGATTTCATGTAAATGGTGCCCCAAAGTCCCTATATATCCTTCGATTTGCACGAAATTTGGCATAACGTACTTAATTGGGCCTAGAATGATGTCTGCCAAGTTTCATGAAAATCGGTCCCAATTTAGATATAGCTCACATATATAGTTTCGTCCGATTTAATGTAAATGGGGCCCCAAAGTCCCTATATATCTTTCGATTAGCACGAAATTTGGTACAGCCTAATCATTTAGGTCTAGAATGATGTCTGCCAAGCTCCGTGAAAATCGGTCAAGATTTAGATATAGCTACCATATATAGTTTCGTCCGATTTCATGTAAATTGTGACCAAAATCCATATATATCTTTCGATTTGCACGAAATTTGGCATAACGTACTGAATTGAGCCTAGAGTTATGTCTGCCAAGTTTCGTGAAAATCAGTCCAGATTTAGATATAGCTCCCATATATAGTTTCGTCCGATTTCATGTAAATTGTGCACCAACATCCATATATATCTTTCGATTTGCCCGAAATTTTGCACAACGTACTGAATTGAGCCTAGAGTGATGTCTGCCAAGTTTCGATAAAATCGGTCCATATTTCTATATAGCTCCCACATATAGTTTCGTCCGATTTCATGTAAATGGTTCACCAAAGTCGCTATATATCTTTCGATTTGCACGAAATTTGGCATAACGTACTGAATTGAGCCTAGAGTGATGTCTGCCTTGTTTCGTGAAAATCGGTCCAGATTTAGATATAGCTCCATTTTATTATAGATTGATTTTATGTAATTGACGCACCAAGGAACCAATAGGAACAAAACGTTCTAAAGTTAGTATAACCTAACCTGTGACAAGTTTGTTTGAAATCGCTTAATATGTGGATATAGCTTACATATATTTTTTCGCCCGATATCAAGCAAATTGGGCATCATACTCCTCATGTTAGTCAGATTGACATCAAATTTTCCACAACGTACAAAATTGAGCATAGAATTACGTAGTTGCGTTTTCTAGAAGTACAGACATAGTCAACCGGATGACCTATTTATATTTGTTTGAAGTCGATTTACACACTTTATGGACAAATCTAGGTAGATTCACATTTAGATAAATATCACATATTTTATTTCATCCAATTTCATGTTAATAGTCCTGTTTAATGTACCCATAGTGGTGAAGGGTATCCTAGAGTCGGCCCCGTCCGACTTTACTACTTTCCTTACTGGTTTTATTTTAAAAACCGCTATATAAGTCTTTGAAAAACTATTCTTTAGGGAATCTACTCCTTATTGTAGTGCATAAAAAATATTTCATAGGAAATCCACGCCTGTAGTGGTCCTAGGAAAAATATTCTTTAGGAGATCCTCGACTATGCTAATATGGAAAAAATATTCTTAGGAGATATCCACGACTGCAGTGGTCCTTAAAAAAAATTCTCAATGAAATCGACTCCTCATGGATGGGTCGTCCAAAAGATATGTTTTAAAAAATCTCCTTTAAAAAATCCTCACTTGCTGATGGTCATTATTTTTGTTTTTTTTTTTTTTTTGGCATATTCTGTCCCGCCATCCTTCATTTGATATTTACTTGTATTATTATCCCAACCAAGCACAAAAATAATTCACAAATAAAATTTAATTTCACATTGTCTTCAATTAAACCCTTTCATTATGCTCTATGGGCAAAACCCCCCTTTGGCAGCCGGGCAAAAAACATACTGGCTTCGTTTACGGCACGTGCTATTTATCAGACAGAAACACCGAAACAAAAAAACACTCTCGTTCTTCTTATCGTCAATAACGAATTCCTTTTGGCCATAACAGCTACGAAAGGATAAAACAGCACTAACAGGTGCCTGTTGTCAGTGTGTGTGTGAATTTTTGTACTAAAAATTTTACGGTCGTACACAAAATTTTCATTCACTCGCCAGTTGGTGAGTAGTAAGGCAGTACTTTTATTTTGATGAGAGAGAAAGGTAGTGAGAGAACAATTTTTGCAAACACTTGTATTGAAAGTTGTAAACAGAGAACATGTGAGTTAGGTATTTTGGAAAACAGCTGATTTTGTTGTAATATTTTAGAGAGAGGGAGAGCGAGAGAGTTTGTTTTGTATAACAGTTTGGGAAGATAAAAAAGAGAGTTGTATTTTCTCTTTAAAAGAGTGTAGATGTGAGGCATACTTTTAGCATTACATGCTTGTAATATAATGAAGCATACTTTAAGGGATTTTTTGGAAAATAAAATGTTTGTGATTTTGTGAAGGGCTTGCTGTGAAGGCAAAGGACTTGCAGTATACTCTGTTATATGTATTTTCACATGAAGAGCAAGTATTGTGTGGAAATACAATTTTGTGCAAGTCTGTTCGTGTGTGTGTGGCGAGGGATGACTATTTGCTTGTAGCCATGGTTAGGAATTTTTACATTGTGTATGGCGGCGATGATATCCTTTTTTGTTATACGAATTTTCGAAATTTCCTACACAAGTTTAGTACAAATTTTGCTATCAAAACGTACGGATGTATAAAGCGGAATTTTTTCACGCAGCGCGTAAACCTAATTGTATTGTGAAAAGTGTTTCTATTCTAAGCGAGAAAAATTAAAAGAAAAATATCGAATCATTTTTTCTGGGTTTATTGAAAGTAAAAAAAATTAAGAGGAGAAAGAAAAATAATTTTTACGGTTCGAGTTGTAAACGAAACGAGTAAAATCTCAAATCGAATTTGATCATCACTTAGTAAAAATTATCAAATTCTTTTCATTGCCCTAAGTTCTGTATTTTTTGCGGGCGTATGTATTTTTCGCTGTG
This sequence comes from Musca vetustissima, assembly GCF_032173495.1. Lineage (NCBI taxonomy): Eukaryota > Metazoa > Arthropoda > Insecta > Diptera > Muscidae > Musca > Musca vetustissima. Next base: position 61,802 of record NW_026873873.1, read on the forward strand.
TATGTGTGTGCAGCTGAGTCGGTAAATCGTTAGCGGAATTTTGGTTTTATTTCTTCTTTCCCTCACAACAAAATAAGAAAATACCTATAGAGAAAGCAAGCAAGCGATTTCGGTTCCTTCTTATTTTTATTTGGCCAACCAAAAAAAAAGAAATCCCAGAAAAACAACGTAGCTAAAGAAAATACGTGATCTATATATAGAGTGAAGTTAGTCAGTGTGTTACAGCAGTGTGTCGTTTCGTCGTCGTCTGTTTGAATGCTATCAACCGAAAACCCGCAACAACATAAATAATACCGGTAACGGTTTGGTGTTCTATAAATTTTAGATTTTTTTCGTTGTGTTTTTCGAATTCCTCTTTCAATATTTTTGGTTGGTTTGTTTTCTTTGGCGGAAATTGTGGCAAATAAAGAAATTGCCAGCGAATAAAGAAATCTGAAAAAATCACCCACAAAAACAAACGCGTTAAAGTAACCCAAAACAAAAAATTAAACTTCAAATATCATATCCAGAAGTCCGTCCTCAACACCAAGTAATTCAATGGCTATGTCATAGCCCCAACTCTATGTAAAGAGATTTTTGTTTCAATTTAATTTGAATTTAAGTTAAAGGTTCGTTTTAAACCCTTTCCAAAATATATTAAAATTAAAAAAAAAAAAACAAAAACATTAACCTTTGGCCCCAGGGAAAATAATCAATTCCCCTTAATAAAGTACGAGATTTTTTTTAGAAAATCATTTTGAAATTGTAATAAAAAAGTATATTTTATTTTAATTCACCTAACACGTGCTGGGTTGAAATTTTGTATCTCCATACGACCTAACCCAACCTTGCCTTACCCAACTCATTTCCATTCAACCCCCAACCAACCACCCCCCTCAATTATGAAGTGCTGAAAAATTTTTGGTTAATAGCATTCTGAGTTCTCTCCCTCTCCCTCGCCCTCGTTTTTGGTTTTTTTGTTCGCAGATTTTAATTATCATTTTTCGAGGGAAAAGGAGGGCCAATTAGACTGTGTAATTTGATTGTGTCACATGTGAATGTGTGAATTTTTTTTTATGATTTTTGGTGCTGGCATGTCTGTTATGGAAGTGTATGTATGTGTACAGATATCGGGTTATATCGCAGCCGTTGACAATGTATATGAAAAATGTTCAGAACGTGTTGTAATAAATGTGTCAACGGGTTCATAAAGTGTTATCAAAGATTGTTAACCTCCAGCGAAATGAAATCTAAGCACATTATTTTTTTGCAGGAGGTTAATAAATACTTTTTTGGAGGAAATTCAATTAGTATACTTCTGTGGAAGCTTTGAAGATGAATCGAAACTAAAATAGTTAAAACCAAACTATAATTCCTTCCAAGGTCTACATGTCTTATGGAAAATTTAAAAAATGTATTTAAAACATTCAAGTAGCCAAGACTTTTTCACATACTTTTTTTTAAATATTTTTTTCTATTCGAAAAAAATCAAGTGTAGTCAAAGTTTGAAATTATTGTTTAATAAAACATCGATTTGTTAATAAGGAAAATATTTTTTTTATGAAAATAAGGGGGTATTTCTCGGTACAAAATATATTGGATCATTTGGAAATCTAAAACAATCAGAACTGTTTTTTTTTTTTCAATGACAGTTTTATGTTTTTTTCACTGTCCTACAATTTCTTAAAAAAACATAAAAAAAATAAAATTTTGAAAAAACTACAATCGAAGATAGTGAAAAGGTCTTTGGAGGCAAGTTAGCCTTATAAAAGAAATTTTAAGCAAAATGGAGTTAAAACAGGTAATAGTCGTGTGTTTCAACGTCTTAGGACACGTATGACAATAAAGTAATAAATAAATATTACCTGTCCTGATTGGACTTCTAAAAGGGAGTCAGTGCAAAATGATTTCAATATAGAAACACTTTGTTCCACTTCTACTACATACTCATATTTTCCTAAAATGTATGGCTATTTATGGTCTAAGGCCAATCGATGGGTGCAGTGATATACTTATCATTTAAGGCCATGAATTAGAAAAAATCATAAAAATAAATGTTGTCTGTAAAAAATTTTTTTTACTCAAACTCTGACTCCGATTCCGTAGTGGAGCTTTTCTCAGATATTTACGAAACAACCAATTTAAAGTATAATACATGAATATATTTTCTAAAGATGTCGCAACTTCTACAGTATAGAAATGGTACACGAGCTCCATTTTTATACTGGAGAAGTTGAAACATGAAAATGCTGATTCTGCCGATAAAACCATTTTCCACAGAATTGTCACTTTTGGGATTCTCAACGTGTCAATGTGGTGTGTGGTGTGGATTTTGGGCTGGAAGAGTAAGTGAACAAAAATTGGATAGATAGGACCAAGATTCGATATACCTTCCATTTAATAGGCTTTGGCCTATATAATCTATAATATTCATCCTGATTCCATGAAAATTTATAGTTTACATCTACTTAGGTTTGATCTGTTTTACAAAATAGATGAAATAAGTACTACAGGTGTGTATCTTTTATATCATAAGCCTTATACCTAATGACTTTGCTTAAAAAAGTGTCAGTTGGTGTTGCTGACAGATATATACCCCCAGCCTATGATTTGGGGAGGTTTTTGGAATTACACACAGATTTTATTATTAGATTTATATAAGAAAAATATTTTTATCAAAGAGGTTTCGGACTTAATGTTGATACAATTTTATAAAATATTGACCATTTGTGAAGGAGCTACATGAAGGAGTGGACTACTGAGTCCTATCTTCGGACTTGATATAGGGTTGGTAAAGATAATAGGTTGGATTCATTAATATTCAAAATGTTTATAATTCGTGGGGGAGGTAGCAGATGAAGTGGACCAGTGGGTACCATCTTTGGTCTTAATCTAGACTTCGTAAAGATAATAGATTGTGCAAAGTTTAGTTCACATCGAATATTCCATTCGCCTGATATTGGATTTACAAATATTGAAAATGTTGACCATTTGTGGGGGAGGTACCACAAGGAGTGGACTAATGGGTCCAATCTTCGGACTTAATCTTGACTTCGTAAATATAATGGGTTGTGCGAAGTTTGGTTCACATTGGAAATTCCATTCGCCTGATATTGGATTTACAAATATTATTGACCATATTTTTACCATTTGTGGGGGAGGTACTAAATAGAGTGAACCCATGGTTCCCATCTTCCTACTTTATCTAGGCTTGGTAAAAATAATAGGTTGTACAAAGTTTCATTAAAATCGGATAGTCCGTTTGCATGTTATTATAAAATTAATTGTTAGCACAATTTTGGCCATTTTGTGGGGGAGGTACCAGAAGGAGTGGACCAATGGGTCCCATCTTCAAACTTGATCTAGGCTTGGTAAAGGAAATAGGTTGTTCAATGTTTGGTTCAAAACGGACATTCCATTAGCTTGATATTGGTATAATATATATTGAAAATTTTGACCCTCTGTGGGGGTGGTACCAGAAAGAGTGGACGAATGGGTCCCATCTTCAAACTTGATCTAGGCTTGTACAAAGCTTCGTTAAAATCGGATAGTCGCTTTTCATGTTATTATACAATTAATTTTCAGCTCAATTTTGACCATTTTGTGGGTTAGGTACCAGAAAGAGTGGGCCGATATTCCCCATCTTCGAACTTAAACTAAGTTTGGAAGAAATATTAAGATGTGCAAAGTTTGGTTGAAATCGGTTGCTCCCTTCGAGAGTTATCGTGCGCACCAGCCAGTGAGACAAACAGACAGACGGACAACGGACGGACATGGCCAAATCGACTCCAGATTTTCTGAAACGGATTTAGTTCAAAGAAACTTGGGGTCTAAAACAAATATTTCGATGAGGCAGATTTTCACAATATGGCTCAGGGTATAAAATGACAAAGAAATCTGTGTCTCATCGAAATGTTGATTTTCGACCTCAAGCTACTTTAGACCAAATCAATTGCGTGTTTGGCTGGTGGGCACGCTAACTATCGGCGGTAGTTATCGAATTAATTCAAGCTTTACACATCTTTGAAATTTAAATCAAATTCGAAAAATTGTGAATATCGGTTCACTTCTCCTCCCAACTTTTATTTAATAATTTAATGCGAACAATTGGATTTTAAATACATTTTTTAACTAAGCTTCTATAATTTTTTAAAGGCGGTGCATTCCATTTAGTATTCTCCTTCCAAACGGTAAATATTTTTAAAATGTTTAAATCTCATATGAAACGTACGGAAGTCTTTTCCTAAGTATGTCACAGTTTTCATCGAAATATTTCGCATCATAATATTTTTTTTTTTTAATTATGATAAATTTCGCTTAATAGTTTGCGGAAAACCCAATATATAAACGTTAACAACTTCTACAAAAAGCAAAAGATTACAATCATTAAGAATTTCTTAAAATTTTGCCAAATGTGTACCTAGCAAAATGTAATACATCGACCTTACGATGAAATATATATCGCTCATTTGCTGCAATCGAGACATAACTCAAAAAACGTGATTTTCGAGTTAATGATTGTTCGCTATAATAGGCCTATTATTGGGTAAAAAAAACATATGAATATCTCTTATACACTCTACCCCATATAAAGTGAGTTTGAGTTATGCCTCTCTTGCAGTAAATGAGCGATATGTTCTTTATTGCAATAAAATGATATGTCTATAAAAATCGCGAGATAGCTTCCAATACTTAAGATATAGCTTTGCAATTTTTCCGCCATATAACATACCCGCCTCATTTACGAAAATTGATTTTAAGTTTGTTTTAATATTCAGGTCGCATTTATTATTCAATTGCGATGCTCCCAAAGACCCCAAATTGATGAGAATGAGTCCAGATTTAGCTCCACGCATATTTTCTTTCGATTGTGTGAAAATCCATCGATTATTCGATTGACAACAAATTTAGCATAGCGTACTAAATTGAGTCTGAAATGCCGTGGGTGAAGTTCGCTTTAACTCCGATTTAAATATAGCTTTATTTGTTCTTTCGTCCGATTTCATGTAACTGGCACACAAATCCGATTGACACGAAATTTGGCACAGCATTACGAATTTAGTTTATACGGAGGTCTATTAAATCAGTACAGATTATAATATAGCTCCCTTATATTTTTTCGTCCGATTTTGGTACACAGAAGTATTTCTGCCCGATTACCTCAATTGAGTCCAGAATGACGTAAGCTAATTTTGCTTAAAACATGTTCATATTTATATACAACTTGCATCATATATAATTTCGTACGAATGGTATGACATGAACATTAGTAGAATCTACCTATTGAGACTAGAACGGCGAGAATGGAGTTTAAAATATGTTCGCATGTATATATAGCTCCTACAAACATTGTGCATATATTCTCGAATTAAGTATATTTAGAAACATAAACTTTTTCATCGTGTTACCGTACACGAAAGGACGTCTTCAAATTATTAAACTTACCAAATTTCATAGTCGGTGAATGAAGAGCGTTAACCTCAGTTTTTGTCTGTAAAGCGCTACCTAGTAGGCGTACAATAGATTTAGTGCCTACATATTCGCTGCGTCACTAATGGCGAATCCTACGTAAGGTTGTTGGTCTACATTCTTACAAAATATTACAAAGACGCAAAATATATTAATATAAAAAAGATATTCGGTAGGAATCTCGATTTATTTCATATATGGATAAGAACGTCTTTAGGTACAACCTCCAAATAAATTTACAATTTTCAATATTTTGAGGTTTGGGGTATATATTCCTTAATTAGTGACTGCAATTTGGTACATTTGGTCTCCGGGAAGTTGGGAATCTCATTTTTAAAAATTTAGACATGCTCCAGCTTGATTTCATTAAATTGGATTTTTTGCAAACCTTTCAATACCAGACCTCCATTTAAAGATTAAAGTGTAATTTTATGTTTTAATTTTGTAATTCATTTACAAATAATCTCTGTTATTTAAGTAGATTTTCCATTATTACTAATCTATGTCCATAAGATCCTCATGACCTTTAATGCGTACAATAATTTCCCTATGCGTTTTATGCAATAAAAACCGTAATGCATTTTCCGCCATTTCAAAAAGTATATAATTATTTATATAAATACTTGCCCATATTTGTTAATGTTTAGCTGGGTATAATTATTGTAACCACTTGAAAAACATTTGTAACGCTTAGGTGCAAATTTTCTAGATTTAACTTTTACTCGACGATGTGTGTGTGCACGGGCAATTGTTTTCAAATTATAATGGCCTTGCCACCCAAGAGCGTAATTTTACTTCAATTGTTTTGTTTGTTTGCTATTATATTGCTCGCTCGCTCTCATACCAACCGAAAATTTTCCATTTTTTTGTTATTTCTTTCAACTGGTATGGCAAATTATTTAAAGCTTAATTTGTGTGTGTTTGTTGGAATGAGTGAACAAACAAGTAGGGAAGGCAGGACGAAGTAGGTGGAGTTGTGGTGCGGTGCTGCTGAAAACAAAACGAGAAATGTTTGTAAAAATTACACGGAATTAACATTTCCACAAGCCGCCAGTGAAAGCCATATTTTAAATACCACATTCGCACAACCTGACTTGTGATTTTTTTCTCGTTCTCGTTGGTGTTGTTTTATTTTTCACGCTGAACATTTTAGAGGGGAGTCCAATACACCTCGAAGCTATAGTGTAATTGTATATGACTGTATGTCTTTTGTGTTATACAATGGGCTGTGGGTCCGTTCTCCCACCTGCACAGAAACAGAAGCAATAGGAGATATATATTCGTTCCGAAACGTATGTATTTAAGTGAGTTAGTGTGTGTGTGTGAACAACTTCCGCTCAGTGTGTCGGCTACCTACTCAAATTACGAGTGTTGAATTCTTTACTGTTTTGTGTTTTACAATTGTAATGCACACCCTACACAAAGTTATTTTTCAATTTTTGAAGAGTTATTGAAAAGCAAGGAAACCCCTAAGTCCAAGGGACCGAAATAATATTTTTTCGATAACTATATGAAGCGTAAATTATCAAAAAAAAAAAAAAATATATATATATAGTCCTTGGAAAAATATTCTTTAAAAAATCCACGCCTATTATTGTCCTTGGAAAAATATTCTTTAAAAAATCCCCGCCTATTATTGTCCTTGGAAAAATATCCTTTAAAAAATCCCCGCCTATTATTGTCCTTGGAAAAATATTCTTTAAAAAATCCACGCCTATTATTGTCCTTGGAAAAATATTCTTTAAAAAATCCACGCCTATTATTGTCCTTGGAAAAATATTCTTTAAAAAATCCACGCCTATTATTGTCCTTGGAAAAATATCCTTTAAAAAATCCACGGCTATTATTGTCCTTGGAAAAATATTCTTTAAAAAATCCACGCCTATTATTGTCCTTGGAAAAATATTCATTAAAAAATCCACGCCTTTTACAGTCCTTGGAAAATATTCTTTAAAAAATCTACGCCTATTATAGTCCTTGGAAAAATATTCATTAAAAAATCCACGCCTTTTATAGGCCTTGAAAAATATTCATTAAAAAATCCACGCCCTTGAAAAAATATTGAAAAATATTCATTAAAAAATCCACGCCCTTGAAAAAATATTGAAAAATATTCATTAAAAAATCCACGCCTATGGGTCTGATAGTCGAGGGAAAAATATTCATTAAAAAATCCACGCCTATTATTGTCCTTGGAAAAATATTCTTTAAAAATTCCACGCCTATTATTGTCCTTGGAAAAATATTCTTTAAAAAATCCACGCCTATTATTGTCCTTGGAAAAATATTCTTTAAAAAATCCACGCCTATTATTGTCCTTGGAAAAATATTCTTTAACAAATCCACGCCTATTATTGTCCTTGGAAAAATGTTCTTTAAAAAATCCACGCCTATTATTGTCCTTGGAAAAATATTCTTTAAAAATTCCACGCCTATTATTGTCCTTGGGAAAATATTCTTTAAAAAATCCACGCCTATTATTGTCCTTGGAAAAATATTCTTTAAAAAATCCACGCCTATTATTGTCCTTGGAAAAATATTCTTTAAAAAATCCACGCCTATTATTGTCCTTGGAAAAATATCCTTTAAAAAATCCTCCCCTTGGATGGTTTTTGAAAAAATATTCTTTAAGAAATCCACGCCTTGGATGGTTTTTGAAAAAATATTCTTTAATAAATCCACGCCTTGGATGGTCCATGAAAAAATATTCTTTAATAAATCTACGCCTTGGATGGTCCTTGAAAAAATATTCTTTAAAAAATCCACGCCTTGTGTGAGTCCTTGGAAAAATATTCTTTAGAAAATCCACGCCTTGTGTGAGTCCTTGAAAAATATTCTTTAAAAAATCCACGCCTTGTGTGAGTCCTTGGAAAAATATTCTTTAAAAAATCCACGACTTGTGTGAGTCCTTGGAAAAATATTCTTTAAAAAATCCACGCCTTGTGTGAGTCCTTGGAAAAATATTCTTTAAAAAATCCACGCCTTGTGTGAGTCCTTGGAAAAATATTCCTTAAAAAATCCACGCCTTTTGTGAGTCCTTGGAAAAATATTCTTTAAAAATTCCACGCCTGCTATAGTCCTAGGAAAAATATTCTTTAAAAAATCCACGCCTATTATAGTCCTTGGAAAAATATTCTTTAAAAAATCCACGCCTTGTGTGAGTCCTTGAAAAAATATTCTGTAATAAATCCACGCCTTGTGTGAGTCCTTGGAAAAATATTCTTTAAAAAATCCACGCCTTGTGTGAGTCCTTGAAAAAATATTCTTTAAAAAATCCACGCCTATTATAGTCCTTGAAAAAATATTCTTTAAAATAATCCACGCCTAATGTTGGCCTTGGAAAAATATTTTTTAAAAATCTACACTTCTTATAGTCCCATGGAAAAATTATTTAAAAATCTACGTTTCTATGTTTCTGATAGAGGTCCCTTTACATTCGCTGCCTGCCGTTTAAATTTAATTTTAAAATACTAACGCGTTTCTTTTTTCTTTTTGCATTTTTACACATGCTGATTATTTGTGACACATATGTATGTGTGTACGCACATACAACCAAACATACATTCATTTGAATTCGCGTAAACTGATAGGCGAGAATGTTCATACCTCGGTGCGTTCGTTGTAACAAACAACGCAAATGTATGGCAGATATTTTTGCAGCCATACCAAATGCCAAACCAAACCGCCCACACATTTACACCGAACAGAACGGAACGGAACAACACACAGAGCAGCAACAGCAGCAGCAGCATACCAAACGTCATTAACATACCGGAAGTGCAAACATTTTTTTGCTGCTCTTCCTCCCCCCTTTTGTCGCTTGGCTAGATTATCGTTGTTAGTGTTGTAGCTGGTGCCGTTGTTGGTTGTTGCTGTTGCTTCGTTGCTAGTATTATTGCCATTGTACGGAATATTCCTTTTCCTTTCACAATTCAACATTATTATGTACCGGATATGTGAAAGTGAGTAAGTGTTGGTGTGAGTGTGTGTAAGTGTCGGTGTTTGTGTGATGGTGCTGGCCTCTGTAATTTCTTGGCAATTTAAAAAAAAAAAAACAAGGCAAAGAGGAAGAAAATTATTTAAATTTTAGACTGCAAAATGCAATGGCTTTGAAAGAAGATATATGGGATTCGTTTGAAAAAAGGAATTCAAATTTCAATATTTTTATACCCTTCACCACACTGTGGTACAGGGTATTATGTCTTTGTGCATATGTTTGTAACAGGCAAAAGGAAACGAGATAGACACATGGTTCCTTTTGAGAATATGCATAGAATCACTTTTGAAGTCGATTTATGCATGTCCGTCCGTCCGTCCGTCCGTCTGTCCGTCTGTCCGTCTGTCCGTCTGTCTGTCCATGTTAAATTGTAAACAAAGTACAGGTCGCATTTATGATCCGAATTGGATGAAATTTGGCATAGGTCACTTATTCGGCCTAAGGACGAACCCTATTGAAATTGGGAAAAATCGGTTCAGATTTAGATATAGCTCCCATATATATATTTAACCGATTTAATGTAAACGGTCCCTATATATCTTTCGATTTGCACGAAATTTGGTACAGCCTAATCATTTAGGTCTAGAATGATGTCTGCCAAGTTTCATGAAAATCGGTCCAGATTTAGATATAGCTCCCATATATAGTTTCGTCCGATTTCATGTAAATGGTGCACCAAAGTCCACATATATCTTTCGATTTGCACGAAATTTCGTACAGCCTAATCATTTCGGTCTAGAATGATGTCTGCCAAGTTTCGTGAAAATCGGTCCAGATTTAGATATAGCTCCCATATATAGTTTCGTCCGATTTCATGTAAATGGTGCATCAAAAGTCCCTATATATCTTTCGATTTGCACCAATTTTGGCATATCGTACTGAATTGAGCCTAGAATTATGTCTGCCAAGTTTCGTGAAAATCGGTTCAGATTTAGATATAGCTCCCATATATAGTTTCGTCCGATTTCATGTAAATGGTGCACCAAAGACCTTATATATTTTTCGATTTGCACGAAATTTGGCATAACGTACTGAATTGAGTCTAGAGTGATGTCTGCCAAGTTTTAAAAAAATCGGTTCAGATTTAGATATACCTCCCATATATAGTTTCGTCCGATTTCATGTAAATGGTTCCCCAAAGTCCCTATATGTCTTTCGATTGGCACGAAATTTGGCATATCGTACTGAATTAAGCCTAGAGTGATGTCTGCCAAGTTTCGAGAAAATCGATCTAAATTTAGATATAGCTTCCATGTATAGTTTAAATGGTGCCCCAAAGTAACTATATATCTTTCGATTTGCACGAAATTTGGCATAACGTACTGAATTGATCCTAGAGTGATGTCTGCCAAGTTTCGTGAAAATCGGTCCTGATTTAGATATAGCTCCCATATATAGTTTCGTCCGATTTCATGTAAATGGTGCCCCAAAGTCCCTATATATCTTTCGATTTGCACGAAATTTGGCATAACGTACTGAATTGAGCCTAGAGTGATGTCTCTCTGTCTGTCTGATGTTCGTCCGATTTCATGTAAATGGTGCCCCAAAGTCCCTATATATCTTTCGATTTGCACGAAATTTGGCATAACGTATTGAATTGAGCCTAGAGTGATGTCTGCCAAGTTTTGAGAAAATCGGTTCAGATTTAGATATAGCTCCCATATATAGTTTCGTCCGATTTCATGTAAATGGTGCCCCAAAGTCCCTATATATCTTTCGATTTGCACGAAATTTGGCATATCGTACTGACTTAAGCCTAGAGTGATGTCTGCCAAGTTTTGAGAAAATCGGTTCAGATTTAGATATAGCTCCCATATATAGTTTCGTCCGATTTCATGTAAATGGTGCCCCAAAGTCCCTATATATCTTTCGATTTGCACGAAATTTGGCATATCGTACTGAATTAAGCCTAGAGTGATGTCTGCCTAGTTTCGAGAAAATCGGTTCAGATTTAGATATAGCTTCCATATATAGTTTCGTCCGATTTCATGTAAATGATGCCACAAAGTACTTATATATCTTTCGATTTGCACGAAATTTGGCAATTTGCTAAGTTTCGTGAAAATCATATATAGTTTCGTCCGATTTCATATAAATGGTGCACCAAAGTCCCTATATATCCTTCGATTTGCACGAAATTTGGCATAACGTACTGAATTGAGCCTAGAGTGATGTCTGCCAAGTTTCGAGAAAATCGGTCTATATAGCTCCCATATATATTTCATGTTAATAGTCCTGTTTAATATACCCATAGTGGTGAAGGGTATCATATAGTCGGCCCCGTCCGACTTTACTACTTTCCTTACTGGTTTTTCTTTGTTGTTTGTTGCAAGTGTATGGTATATGTAATTTTGTGAGAATATGCTAAAAAGTAATATTTCAAAAACATAGTACATTTGCTTCTATTCGAATGGTAAGAGTGAGCAACACAATTTAGTTCTTTTGAATAGTACAACAAATACCAGATATCAGTTGTTGTAATCTGTTATTGACAAATTGCAAAATGTTCTGAGGGGTAGAGTTTTTTCTACTGTTGTTGGTCTTTTTGTGTACATTTACCAATTAAATATTAAATGCAATGAATAGAAAAATAAAAAAAATTGTTCTGGTTAAAACAAACAATTTTTTTTTAATTATTATTGTAATTTTTAAATTTGTAGTTTTGATATAGTGTATTGAAATCATATACCAAGCACAAAGTGGGAGGATCTTTGATAAGGGTTCATATCTAAATGAAATACATTTAAAGATCCACGATTGTTATAACATAGTTTTACGTCCCGTAGATTTAAAAACGTACGCTTCTTATAGTCTCCTGAAAAATCTTCATTTCCGAAAATACTAAATTTTTCATTTGGTCAGATATAGAGTTGCTATAGATATAGAATAAACTATCAATCAACTATCAATCAGACAAACTTTGGGTCTTTAGTGCACAATTTACATACACTCGGAAGAAAAAATATATAGGAGCTATATCTAAATCTGGACCGATTTTCAGGAAACCTAACACACATCATTCTAGACCTAATTCATTACGCTATACCAAATTTCGTGCAAATCGAAAGATATACAGGAACTTTGGTACACCATTTACATAAAATCGGACGAAAATATATATGGGAGCTATATCTAAATCTGAACCGATTTTCACAAAACTTTGCGTACATCTTTCCAGACCTTATTCATTACGCTGTGCCAAATTTCGTGCAAATCGAAAGATATATAGGGACTTTGGTGCCCATTTACCTTAAACCAATTTCAATACGGTTTGTCCTTGGGCCAAACAAGTGAGCTGTGCCAAATTTCATCCAAATCGGATAATAAATGCGACCTGTACTTTGTTTACAGGCGGACGGACATGCATAAATCGACTTAGAAAATGATTCTATGCATATTCTCAAAAGGAACCATGTGTCTATCTCGTTTCCTTTTGCCTGTTAAAAACATATGCACAAAGACATAATACCCTGTACCACAGTGTGATGAAGGGTATAAAAAAGATTTACAGGAGCGTCGGTATTCTTGATCTTTCCGTCTTATTCGTGGCCTTCCCCTACTGCGTGAACCATCAACTGTATCGCTTTTATATGCCTTTTGGCTGGGCATCTTAATCCATTCTCACAACATGACCTAGCCAACGTAGTCGCTGCGGCTCAATACGTCTAACAATTTGGCGGCGATATTCACCGTCAATGCAGATCGTCTAATAGATATTTCAGAGAATTTTTCTCTCCAACACTTCAAGAGCTGCATCATCTGCTTGCGCAAGTACCCATGCTTCAGATCCATATAACAGCACGGGTAGTATCAGCGTTTTGTAAAGTGTGAGTTTGGTCTGGCGTGAAGTTGCCTTGCTTATAAGTTGTTTACTCAGGCCATAGTAGCATCTGTTGGCCAACACTATCCTTCTCCGAATTTCAAAACTGATGTCATTCGTTTTATTTATGGCGGTACCAAGGTATATAAAATCTTTGACAACGTCGAAGCTGTAGTTGTCAAGTTCCACAGTTGGTCCGAGTCTATTGGACGTCTTGCGCGTTGATACCATCAGCTTGGTCTTCTCGCCGTTTACTGCCAGACCCACTTTGGCAGACTCCTTTTCAATTTGTTTACAAGTGGCTGTTACCGCTCTCGATGTTGGACCCATTATGTCGATGTCATCGGCGTAGGCGAGTAACATGTGTTGTTTGGTGTACAGATTGCCATTTCTGTTCACTTTTGTTTCTCGTATGACGATAAACTGACACCTTGTCTGAATCCTTGTTCGGTATTAAAAGGCTCTTTTCCGAGATCCTTTCCGACTTTAACTGCTGATCTTGTGCCAGATAAAGTTATCCTGCATAGCCGAATTAATTTTGCAGGAATGCCAAACGCATACATGGCTTTATACACCTCTCTACGGATAGAACCGTCGAATGCGGCTTTATAGTCGACGAATAGGTGGAATGTGTCGATGTGTTTTTCGTAATTTTTTTTCCGGGATTTGGCGCAGAGTGAAAATGTGGTCAATGGTGGATTTGCCAGGTCTGAAGCCGGATTGGTATGGTCCAAAATTGTCATTGACCATTGGCTTCAGTCGTTCATACGGTACGCTGGATAGCACTTTATATGCGATGGGAAGGCGACTTATTCCTCTATAGTTGGCACATATCGTCTTGTCTCCTTTTTTGTGCACGGGTTGCAATCATTGGGGCATGCTTTCCTCTAGCCAAATTATACTAATCAGCTGGTGCATGCTCCTTACCAGCATCAGACCACCAGTCTTGAATAGTTCGGCTTGTAAACCATCGGCACCTGCTGATTTATTATTCTTGAGTCGATTGATTACTATTCTGTCCTCATCTTGGCTGAGTGGTATACACTCTATACCGTCATCTGTTATTGGTTCTGGGGTAACCTCTTCACTGCTACTATTTGATACCAGAAGTTTTTCAAAATGCTCCTTCCAGATCCTCAGCACGCTGTCTGTATCTGTCACTAGGTTTCCTTCTTCATCTCTATAGGAGGATGTGCCTGTACCAAAGCCTTCGGTTTGGTGTATTACTCGTTGGTAAAATTTTCGGACGACATTCTGACTTCTGTACATCTCTCACGTTTTTCTTGTTTTTTTCTTCTTTTTTTCTGAAAACACGTTTCTCCTCTCTTCTTTTCTTCGATAATTCTCCATCACACTACGTTTTGCTACTGTCTGCATGGTTGCCCTATACGCTGCATTTTTCACATCAGTTGCATTACGACACTTCTGATCGTAACATGGATTTCTTGATGGTGGGCTTTGGTACAAACGTGTTGCTTTTGCTGCAGTTTGTAGGGAGTGGGCAATTGTGTTTCTATATTATTATCGGGACAAGAAGTGCTTTCTTCAAGCAGGTGGGAAAGTTCAGCGGAGTAGGCCTGTGTGGTTGCAGCTTTCCCACGTCGAGTTTCCGTGTTGTGTTAGATCGCATCTTTGCTGCTACATTAAGACGGGTGCATACCTTGGCTGCCACAAGGTAATGGTCCGAATCGATATTCGCTCCTCGTATCGATCGAACGTCTAAAACACTGGATAAATGCCTTCCGTCTATCACAGCATGGTCAATTTCATTATTCGTTGCTTGATCAGGAAAAATCCAGGTGGCCTTGTGTATATCGAGATGCTTGAATCTGATGTTTTTTGCTGCCGCGAAGTTAATCAACCTCATGCCATTGTCGGATGTTACTTGGGGCTGAATTTTCCGACAGTGGGACCAAAAATATTTTCACTTCCGATTTTAAAATCTAGCAGAATTTTATTGTCATGGCCAGGCAACGGTCGTATACTGTTTCTAGGCGCTCGTAAAATATGTCCTTGTTCTGTTAATATCGGCTTTGTGCTTCTCGAATACATCCGCCAAGGCGAAAAATGCGCCTGTTCTGTACAACGTGGTCACATTCGTGGTCCTTTATACGTTTGCGGGGGGTTTGGTTTTCTTTTTCGTTGTTTTTTTCATAGTAAGAAAGGTTTTCCGAGTGTGGGCAACTAACCCGACGCCTCAACCCATTTTTTATAGTTCTTATGGTTGAGCTCGCGACATATATTAGCTCACTATTTCAATGGATGATGAAAATAGTTACTCCAGGTGACACCGTGGGAGATCAGCTCCCACAATTGAGATGAACGAGGGACCAAGATAAGCCTGGACTTCGCCATGTTAAAGCCAATCAGAGCCGTTGCTTGGTATCTGTCATCCCCTACGTCACCCACTCTTATGGCCTATGTTGAACAATTTATACTTGGAGTTATGTCGGCATCCAAGGCATGGAGTGTCTGTTGTATTCTGATAAATCATTTCACATATTAAATTTAAAACCAGTAAGGAATGTAGTGAAGCCGGACTGGGCCGACTTTATGATACCCTTCACCAATTTGGGTATATTCTACATATATCGACGCCTCCGAAGAATAGTATGCTAAGTCTGAAAAGTGAGTTTTTCAGTAGAAGCTCTCAAAGTATGGAAGTTTCGTATATCTTACGTGCAATGCTAAGTACATAGGGACTTTGGTGCACAATTACAAATAATCGGGCGAAAGTATATATGGGAGCTATATCTAAATTTGAACCGATATTCACGAAACTTTGCACACATCAGTCTAAACTTAATTTAGTACCCTGTGCCAAATTTCGTGCAAATCGAAAGATATATAGGGACTTTGGTACACAATTTACCTTAAATCGGACGAAGATATATATGGGAGCTATATCTAAATCTGAACCGATTTTCACAAAACTTGGCAGACATCATTCCAGACCATATTGATTACGCTGTGCCAAATTCCGTGCAAATCAAAAGATTTCCAGGGACTTTAGTGGACTATTTACCTAAAATCGGGCGAATCTATAATGGGAGCTATATCTGAATCTGAACCGATTTTCACGAAACTTTGCACACATCATTCTAGACTTTATTTAGTATGCTATGGCAAATTTCGTGCAAATCGAAAGATATATAGGGACTTTGGTACATAATTTACCTTAAATCAGACATATATATATATATATATATATATGGGAGCTATATCTAAATCTGAACCGATCTTCACGAAACTTTGCACAAATCATTCTAGCCTTAATTCAGTACGCTATGCCAAAATTCGTGCAGATCAATGTATTTGCAGGGTCTTTGGAGCACCATTTACCTAAAATCGGGCGAAATTATATATGGGAGCTATATCTAAATCTGAACCGATTTTTCCCAATTTCCATAGGGTTCGTCCTTGGGCCAAACAAATGAGCTGTGCGAAAGTTCATCCAAATCGGATCATAAATGCGACCTGTACTTTGTTTACAATTTAACACCAACAGACGGACGGACGGACATGCATAAATCGATTCAGAAAGTGATTCTATGCATATTCTCAAAAGGAACCATGGGTCTATCTCGATTATTTTTGCCTGTTACAAACATATGCACAAAGACATAATACCCTGTACCACAGTGTGTTGAAGGGTATAATGAGTCAGGCGGTTTATGTGCAGGCAATGCCAAAAATTCTGTTGAAAAATTCGGCTAAAACCTTAAAAATACCGAAAATGGGCCGAGTCATTTATATGTGGGCTACATGAAAGGACTGAACCCGGAAAGGGATCAGTCCTATAGGTTGAAAAATGCGGTTAAAACCTTCAATGTATCGAAAATGGGGCAGCACTGAGAGCCATACCATACGTTTACTGATTCATCCTATTTCCAATTCCAAACCCAACAGGTATGGTAGCAATGGGTGTGCAAAATTTAAAAGGTGTATATTTAATTTTAAAGTCTCTATAGTTATTTCAACAGGCATTCCTTTTCATATCGGAGGCTAAGCAAAAATCTACGATTAGATCTCTTACAAATAAAATAAAAACACATTGACCCCTTATTCCACCATCAAATATATCATTATTTGAAACAAAATTTAAAATTCATCAGTATTTTTCTTTCGGAATCCATTCGTAATGCACAACAAATCCCTGGAAACATTAATCAATTTTTATGATTTCATGGATCAGTAAACAACGTACATAGACATAGAGAGAAAGAGCCAACAGGCGAGCCAACGATTGATACTTAAAAATTTAATATTGGCCTATGGCTAAACCATAAATAAATTTTATTTATTTCGAGTCCAATCGAAATCAACCAATGGAGATTTCCAAGAAGAATTGTGTGTATTCGGAGAGTAGCATTTGCCTCATCAAGGTCTTTAAATTCGCAGAAAATACAAATCACGTATACGCGCCATGTGGTGCCATGGAGAGTTAACAATAAAACAAACCAAACGCACACACACACACGTATACGTACACGTGCACCTACACATACACGTACGTACACACAGAAAATACACGACACAGCACTAAAGTGAAAGAAAATCGACATTTGTGCAGAGATTTTCAATTTGACATTTTCTACATCTCATGATGCCCTTGTCCGGGTTGCTGTGGTTCCCAATTGTATTTTATGCCATTACCCTTTTTCCATTCCAGCTTTCCGAGTCTTGAAGACAAAACAATCAAGGACATATAACTCGTACTCGTACCACAGAGACAGACGGACAAATAGACACACACAAACGTAAGGAAGACACCGCACACCGAAGTAAGGACAATTAGAAATAGAACGCAGAGGGAGAAATAGAAAAGAGTAGAAAAAAACATAAACATGATGTTGTAAGCTAGAAGAATAAAAACAATAACTGGCAACAGCAACTATGAAACCATAAAATAGAAAACAACCAAGAATAGAGGAAAGAGGTAAAGAGAGAAGAAAAAACGGATACGCCAGTAAAAGTATGAAGTGTGGAAAAAATAACATTTTAATTGAAAAACGTGACTGTTTTCTTGTTAGTGTCGTCGCTCTTGTTGTTGTTTTGTCATATATTTTTCTTATTGTTTTTGTAGTTGTTCTAGTTTAATGTGCGTTTTGTTTGTTCCTTAATGCATTTCATTGTTGTCTGTTTGTGTTCCGAATATTCTTCGAGGGTGGAAATAATTTTCTATTATTTTAAGAATTTTTAAAACATGAGCGAATTCCAAGTCTAAATAGAGCGTGAATTCTTTTAAAATGTTTTTTTTTTTTTTTAAATACCGATAGAGGCGGATTTCTTACACATTTTTTTAATTGACCCATATTAACCGCTGAATTTTTAGGAGAATTTTTTCGTGGGCATGTTCCAGTAAAGGATTTTACCAAGAACCAACCTTAGGCCTGGAGTTTTTATAGAATATTTGTTATTAAGCGCCCATACAGAAACTGGAGACCAATTTGATTCTATTGAAAAAACCTTCAGAACTATATTTTAACATTTATATATGCCAACAAAGAGACGGACTCTAGAAAGACCCAGAACATTTTTTTATAAAAAAATCCAAAGTTATTTCTATATAAAACATTTTTAGAAGAAGGCCAAATTTTGTCATTAAACTTTAAAAAAAAATCCAAAACTTCGGACCAAATCTACAAAAAATCGTCAGAAGCTGAGGATAATTTTTATACTATCCTCAGAATTGTTTCTATAGAAAAAATATGGGTCGATTATGGATAGCAACCAACCTCCAGTTGAGATTTCAACTGGCAACGTCACTGAAATAAAACATAACATTATGAATATCAACTTTTCTCAGTTGCCGCCGATAATACTGTTTTGTCACTTCTGCAACTAGAAATATTGTAAACAAACAAAAATTTGAATTGAATATTTCAGAAAAACTAATTATAAGTGATGATAAGCTCCGTGGAAATATTTTTTGATGATGAAAATGATGTGGAAGGCGTGGCATCTATTAGAAGGCATTTAATATATAAATCCATTAGAACGACCATCAGTACTGTAAGTAGATGCTTATGTTTAGGGAAATGTTCAATCAACTGCTAATTTTAGCTTGAAGGCGTATTTTCGGCTACCAAAAGATGCAGTGATCTACTTGAACAAAAGCGCGGCGGTCAACAGCAATTCCTCCTCTCTTAAAAGTGTGTGTAGCTCTGAGGTTTTTGCGGAGGGAAGTCTTCAAAAGTCCCATGGCAATAACTTGAACCTTGGCATGGCTCAACCCACAATGTCGGTGGTATTGGCCGAAGTTGTTCGGCTAATAGAGGAAAAGCGGTGTAAATTTTAGATTTTTTCCAAAATTAACAGAAGAGGAAAAAAGGAAGAATATTTTTTTTATTTGAAAACAAAGTCCCCGGGTTTTGTCGGATGTATTGATGACACACACGTACATATCATGGCCCCAAAAGAAGATGTTCGCCACTCTCTGCCATTCATTTGGAATGAGTGTTGGTGGGCCATAGCAGTTAAGGTCTTCTGAAGTGGCCTTCCAAACATCATCGATAGTGGCGTTGGTTTGACCAAAAGTCCGCACGCCGCGTGCTACATTTGGGTGAGCTTCCATCCGCGCAATTGAGACCTCAAATTGTTCTTTTTTAGTAATATTAGCCATTATGAGAAGCCTACAAATTTAAAAAGCAACCAGAAATAATTGGTTGCCTAAAAATAATATTTGAAGCAACTGAAGTTGATAACAGTTGCCAACCATAATTCAAACTTGGCAACTGGCAACGCCACTAAACTATAGTTACCATCCATAATCCATATTTGGAGCTTGTCGCCAACATTTTTTTAATGATAAAACCTTAAAATGCTCAGAAGCTGGCGACCAATTTTTTATAGATGTTTTATAAATCTTCTCAGAGTTCCTAAAGCAAGGAGGACCAATATTTTTCTATAGCAAAAAAATCCCTTAGAAATTTCCTTAGGTTTTGTCTATTAAAAATCCATAGAACCTGAAGACTAAAAATTTGGAGGACATTTTTTTTTGTTGAAAAGCACCAAACTTTATCTGTAGAAAAAAAACGTCCTCAAAAGCTGACTACAATATTTTTACATCAAAATGTCCTCAAGAGCTGACGACCGAATTTGTTATTCAGGACATAGATACTCAGAAGCTGAGAACCATTTTTTCTATAGATTTTTTTATGGAAAAAAAATATCCTCAGAAGCTGAAGGCCAAATTTTTTTCTATAGAAAAAAAAATTCTGCCAGAATCTGAGGACCGAATTCTTCCCATTGAAAGAAATCCTCAGATGCTTGGTGCCGAATGATCCTCTATAGAAAGCAAATGTCTTAAGAAGCTGACTACAAAATTGTTTTCCGTACATCAAAAAGTGCTTAATATCCTGTGGTCCAAAAATGTCCTCGGAAGCTGCATATGTTTGTAACAGGCAAAAGGAAACGAGAACATGGTTCCTTTTGAGAATATGCATAGACTCACTTTCTGAGGCGATTTATGCATGTCGGTCCGTCTGTGCATATGTCTGTCCATGTTAAATTTTAAACAAAGTACAGGTCGCATTTATGATACGAATTGGGTGAAATTTGGCATAGGTCACTTATTTGGCGCAAGGACGAACCCTATTGAAATTAGGACAAATCGATGCAGATTTTTATATAGCTCCCATATATAATTTCGTCCGATTTACAAAAGTCCCTATATATCTTTCGATTTGCACGAAATTTGGTTCTGCGTATTAAATTAGGTCTAGACTGATGTGTGTCATGTTTCATGAAAATCGGTCCAGATTTAGATATAGCTCCCATATATATTTTCGTCCGATTTAATGTAAATGGTGTACCAAAGTCCATATATATATTTCGATTTGAACGTACTGAATTTGTTCTAGAATGATATCTGCTAAGTTTCCTGTTAAGTTTCTGCGAGAACCATCAGCTGGTTCGCTTTTATATGAATTTTGAACTGGGGTATCGTTATCCATTCTCACAACATGACCCAGCTAACGTAGTCGCTGCATATCGATACGCCTAACAATACCGATGTCCGAGAAAAGCTGGTACAACTAATGAAGCTGACGACCAAATTTTCCTATAGAAAAAAATTGGAGAAATATGCCCTTCGAAGCTGAGGATCAAATTTTTTTATAGAAATAAATTGTCCTCAGAAGCCAATGTCCTGAGGACCAAATGTCAAAAATGTCTTTAAAAGCTGAGGACCGTTTTTCTAGAGCAAAAATGCCCTCCGAGGCTGAGAAATTTTTTTTCTAGAGAAGACAATTTCAGATGCTGAGGACCAAATTTGTTTCTGGTTTCAAATTTGAGCTGAGGACGAAAGTTTTTTCTATAGAAAATAATCCTCAGAAGTTGAGGACCACATTTTTTCTATAGAAAAAAGTCCTCAGCTTCTCAGGACCAATTAAAAAAAAGAACAAAATTCTGCCAGAAGCTGAGGACCAAATTTTTTGTTTAGAAAGAAATTCTCAGATGCTGAGTACCAAATTGTATTCTATAGAAAATAAATCTCCTAAGAAGCAGATTACAAAATTGTTTTCTGCACATTAAAATGTGCACAGGCCTTAGAATATGAGACAATTTGTTTATAGAAAAAATGTCCGCAGCAGCTGAGGAACTATTTTGTTCTGTAGAAAAAATGTCCTCATATGCTGAGGACATTTAGAAAAAAATGTCCTCATAAGCTGAGGATCAAATTTTTTTCTATAGAAAAAAATGTTTTCAGAATTTGAGCACCGATTTTTTTTCTATAGAAAAGAATGACCTCAGAATCTGAGGACCAAATTTATTTCTATAGACAAAAATATGCTCAAGAAGTTCAACTTCAGAGGACTAAATTTTTTCTATAGAATAAAATTGTTTTAAAAAAAAAATCTGAGGACCAAATTTTCTTCTTTAAAAAGTAATGCCCTCAGAAACGGAGAAACATTTTTTCTACAGAAAAATAGCCTAAGAAGCTAACGACCAAAATTTTTTTTTAGCAAACAATGCTTTCACAAGCTGAGGACTTATTTTTTCCCTTTAGAAAAAATTCTCAGAATAAAAAGGAAGATTTTTTCTATAGAGAAAATACTCAGAAGCTCCAAAATTGAGAGTTTGTCAAAATGGGGGGGGGGGGGGGGGGGGGGTTTTAACCGATATTTTGGGGGTTTTAACCGAATTGGCTGTAATTTCGTTGTCATTGGGCGTTAAATCTTCCTGCCAAAAATTAATATGACAGAGCCTGCGATATGTGTATATAAAAGTACTGTCCGGCCTACCACCAAGCGCTGGGTACACTTGTACCTTCTTTTGAATATGCTGTACAATTTTCAATAATTGAGATATTGGGATCAAATTTTGGAGAATCATTGTTGGGGTATTTTTACCCTTAATGAGAACAAGTGAAAAAGCGTTAAGTTCGACCGGGTCGAACTTTGAATACCGTCCACCATAGATATACTGACATGTACTAGAAATGAAAATATAGAGAACATACCAAAAAGTGGACCTATACCAATTCGGTGAAAAAAATCCGGTCAAAACCCCCCAAAAACTGGAAATTGGGAAGTGCCGTTATATGGGGGCTACCAGAAAAAGTGGACCTATATTTATAATTTTTAGTGGGGAAATTTGGTACCCAATAAGAACCCCATGTACCAAATATCAGCGAATTCGGTTGAAAACCGCGCTCAAGAACCCTAAAATACCGAAAATTGGGGGTACCCTTATATGGGGGGTACCAGAAAAAATTTACCTATATTTATAATTTTTAGTAGGGATATTTGCTTCCCAATAAGAGCTCAAAGTACCAAATTTCCGCGAATTCGGTTGAAAAACACGCTCAGGAACCTCAAAATACCGAAAATTGGCCGGCCTGCAGACAAAAGACAACTTAGTGCAAAATTTCAGCACCCTATCTCAATTGCTTCAGAAGATAGTGTGATTACAACAGACGGACGGACAGACATGGCTAGATCGTCTTAGAATTTTACCCTGATCAAGAATATATATAATTTATAGGGTCGGAAATGAATATGTCGATGTGTTACAAACGGAATGACAAAATTAATATACCCTCCATACTATGGTGGAGGGTATAAAAAAATTGAATATTTTCCATACATATAACTTTTATACATTTTGGAAGTTATTACCTACGTAGGTCAATAACCGTAATGCAATTGTACCCAATGGTCAATGGTCTTTTGTTTTAAATTAGTCTATACGGATCTGATCTTGATGAAGCAACATAAAAAGAATATTAAAATCCATGTTAAAATTATAATTTTTCTAAAATAATTATAGTACTCCTTCAGTTTTTTAAATCAATTTTATAGGGGTCTTATTTAGGTGTTCCCCAACCCCTCTAAGAAGTGAGTTGTTTATAAATATTTTTTTGGGACCATTATAATAAGGTCTTGAAGCACCATCGAAGGCTTGACTTTTTTAAATCATATTGATATTTTATAAGGCTTCAATTCTTACCAAAAATATTTTTCCAAAATTTTAAATGTGCAGATAACATCTACCATACTTTTATACCCTTCACCACACTGTGGTACAGGGTATTATGTCTTTGTGCATATGTTTGTAACAGGAAAAGGAAACGAGATAGACACATGGTTCCTTTTGAGAATATGCATAGAATCACTTTCTGAGTCGATTTATGCATGTCCGTCCGTCCGTCTGTCCGTCCGCCTGTCTGTCCGTCCGTCCGTCTGTACGTCTGTAGATGTTAAATTGTAAACAAAGTACAGGTCGCATTTATGATCCGATTTCGATGAAATTTGGCACAAGTCACTTATTCGGCCCAGGGACAAACCCTATTGAAATTGGGAAAAATCGGTTCAGATTTAGATATAGCTCCCATATATATAATTAAACGATTTAATGTAAACGGTCCCTATATATCTTTCGATTTGCACGAAATTTGGTACAGCCTAATCATTTAGGTCTAGAATGATGTCTGCCAAGTTTCGTGAAAATCGGTCAAGATTTAGATATAGCTCCCATATATAGTTTCGTCCGATTTTAGGTAAATGGTCCACCAAAGTCAATATGTATCATTCGATTTGCACGAAATTTGGCATAACTTACTGAATTGAGCCTAGAGTGATGTCTGCCAAGTTTCGTGAAAATCGGTCCAGATTTAGATACAGCTCCCATATATAGTTTCGTCCGATTTCATGTAAATGGTGCCCCAAAGTCCCTATATATCTTTCGATTTGCACGAAATTTGGCATAACGTACTGAATTGAGCCTAGAATGATGCCTGCCAAGTTTCGTGATGCCTGCCAAGTTTCGTGAAAATCCGTCCAGATTTAGATATAGCTCCCATATATAGTTTTGACCGATTTCATGTAAATGGTGCCCCAGAGTCCCTATATATCCTTCGATTTGCACGAAATTTGGCATAACGTACTGAATTGAGCCTAGAATGATGCCTGCCAAGTTTCGTGAAAATCGGTCCAGATTTAGATATAGCTCCCATATATAGTTTCGTCCGATTTCATGTAAATGGTGCCCCAAAGTCCCTATATATCCTTCGATTTGCACGAAATTTGGCATAACGTACTGAATTGAGCCTAGAGTGATGTCTGCCTTATAGATTGATTTTAAGTAATTTACGCACCTGTGACAAGTGTGTTTGAAATCGCTTAATATTTGGATAGAGCTTCCATATATATTTTTACCCGATTTCATGTAAATTGGGCATCATAATCCTCATGTTAGTCAGATTGACATCAAATTTTGCACAACGTACAAAATTGAGCATAGAATTACGTAGTTGCGTTTTCTAGAAGTACAGGCATAGCCCAACGGATGACCTATTTATATTTGTTTGAAGTCGATTTACATTCTTTATGGACAGATCTAGGTAGATTCACATTTAGATAAATATAACATATTATATTTCATCCAATTTCATGTTAATAGTCCTGTTTAATATACCCATAGTGGTGAAGTCGGCCCCGTCCGACTTTACTACTTTCCTTACTGGTTTAGTTTGGTTATAAGTCGTTGTTGTAATCACTTCACCTGCGGAGGATAGCAAGATAAAAAATTAGAACATAATGTTCGATAATGAACTATTTCCGCATTTAGACCTAGCCTCTGTGTGTAGGTTCCAATAGAAGTGGACCGATATTCCCCATCTTCCCCATTTGAACTAAGTTTGGAAGAAATAATAAGATGGCCAAAGTTTGAATGAAATCTAAATTTTCTGAAAAGGAGTTGGTCCAAAGAAAAATGGGTTCTAGAAGCAATATTTCGATGAGACACATTTTCGCGATGTTAAAGTGTATACACCATCATTAGCCATAAGGCTGAAATTATAAGGTTAACATAATCATTTTTAGAAATGTCGATATAGGTCCACTTTTTGGTATGTTTCCTATATTTTCATTTCTAGTACCCGTCAGTATATCTAGGGTGGAGGGTATCAAAAGTTCGGCCCGGCCGAACTTAACGCTTTTTCACTTGGTTTAAATTATATTGATATTTAACGAATATATACTAAAGCCACATAAAACTCATTGATTTCTCCAGCCTCGGGGTTTTTACGAAATATTTGTTCGAGAACAAGGACACGGCTTCAATCTTTGACAAAAATATTTTTCCAAATTTTTAAATGTTCAGACAACATCTACCATATTTTTTATAATAGCCATGTACTACATGAAATCATTAACTAACAATGAACCCAAAAAAAAAAACGAAACAACAAAAAATCAATTTCACTTATTACTTTTTAGTGTTGTTTTCATAAAAAACTCTCACACACACACACACAAAATAACAATAGAAAAAAATCTCCGCCTCTATTGTGGTAAATCTGTCAGTCAGCCGGCCGGTCGGCCAGAGTCCACCACAACCCACAACAATGAAGTTATTGCGTCCCGTCTATGTAACGGCAATTTTGTACAGCTTTTAGATTTTGTTTACACTTTCACAACAACATGTTGTTGGTTTTGTGGCTGTTTGTGGCAACAGGGCTATTTGAGGGTATGTATTTATATACATACAACAACGACAGCAGCGACGGGAGCAGCAACAACAATAACAACGAGAAAAATTGCATAGTAAAAACAATGTCCTGCTGTTATTTTATATTATGTGGTAAGAAGTAGAGAGCAAAAAAATCATCAGCAAACCAACGATGTAGTCGTCGACGATGAGAATAAAATAAAGGTCCAGACATAAACATTAAAGAGCACAAGGGAAGTCCTGGTCCACACTGGTCATTACTCTAAATGGTTACACACACCAAAGGCAATGTGGGTAGATGTGTGTGTGTGCGGGTGTAATTGTGACTGTAGAAAAAGAAACGGAAACCTTTATAATGATTGTAGAAAAAATAGAAAAAATAACAGAAATAATTATGAAGCTATATTTTTTAGTGATTTTGTTTTTGTTGTTCTGAGCAGGGTGTTCGGTTTCACGATATGGATAGAAATAATATTTACAATATTAATTCGAATGTTTAGTTACTGCAAATGGTAGTTTTTGTCAGCACTTTCTTCGAAGAAGGCTTCCTTAATTATTTTTTTTTATTTTTCATTTCGAAGTATTTATTTTAATTTTCGAAATATCTGCTTGAAAGGTATTTTGTGAGAAAAAAAAAATCAAAAATAAAAAATATATGTTTCAAAAAAATATATGCTTCAACTCAACTGTGCCCCGTTTTAACCGAACTGTCCTTCGTATTGTATTGTCTTTATATATTTCTTTTTTTACTCTTTGGTCACAATCATTTGTATTCAACTTGAATGTCCATTTAAAAATACATTTCAGTTTATTGTTGTTGTAGTAATAGTTTTTTTTAAAAAACTCCAACATTGTTTTTTCCATTTAAACTTCATACATCACATCTGTAAAAGGCATTGCCATCCAGCCAGTCAGACAAACTCTTTTTCTGTGTATTCAAGTGTCTCTGGTAACTGGTAAGGATTTATGATAACTTTTGTTTTTGTTTCACATCGGACTGAAACAGGGATTTTTTCCATGTTGACTGTATGATGGCGACAAAATAAATGTTAAATACAACAAGTAAAGCAACAAAAAATAAGTTGTTGTTTTAAATTTCCTCTTTTTGTTTTTTTTTTTTTTTTGTGCAATGGACACTCAGCATAACTTCCATTGCACTTGAAAGTGTATGGAAATGGCAAGAATTTTTTGCATACAGAATTGAAGTCCCAGGGGATAAGAAGGGAGTATTTAAAAATATGATTTTAAATAAAGTTATTTTTTCTCTCGCTGTCATCAAGTGCAATAAACAGAAAGAAGAAAAAAAATATAGGCAAAAAAAGTTTTCAAAACCGCATTCTTGCACTTCTGGTGGTGAGGTTAAGGAAGCTTAGAAGGGTCGACTTTTTCCAACTTCTGAGGATATTTAAGAAAACAATTTAAAAACTCGTTGTGTGGACCCTTGATTAAAAAACTACGCCTTGTGGGGACCCTTAAAAATATTCATCAAATACCACATTATTTAGGTCCTTGAAATACAATTCTTAACAAGTAAAAAAGCGTTAAGTTCGGCCGGGCCGAACTTTGGATATCCTCCACCATAGAAATACTGACAAATTTTTGAAATGAAAGCATAGGGAACATACATATAACTACATTTCTTCCAATTGATTCTTGTAAACCAAATAGAAAATTCAGCAATTTGGAGGGCAATATTATATATGAGACATACTAACGCGGGACCAATATTGACATCATTGTGTAGGAATTAGCAACTACTTGGTGTTTTCATTATATAAGGTGTTAGGCCTAATTAAGGGCCGATGTAGCTCAAGTTCCAAGATAATATTTTAGTTTTGAATCCCAATACCGTCCATCACGCTAAATATTAAATGCGGGTCGATACAGTTCATTCTCAAACCTCACGTTTTAGTTTTTATGTCGATATCCTCCGAGAGAAAAATTATTACAATATATGGCTAAATCGACTAAATCGTTTTAGAATTCCATACTATGAGGGGTAGGAAATGAAAATTTCGTCTACCGAATATCCCCCCTACTATGGTGTAATACAGCTATATGGGATAACCCCAATATACGGAAAAAAATCAGCTAACTATTTTAAAATAAACCAGTAAGGAAAGTAGTAAAGTAGGACGGGACCGACTATATGATACCCTTCACCACTATGGGTATATTAAACAGGACTATTAACATGAAATTGGATGAAATAAAATATGTGACATTTATCTAAATGTGAATCTACCTAGATCTATCCATAAAGTATGTAAATCGACTTCAAAGAAATATAAATAGGGCATCCGTTGGGCTATGTCTGTACTTCTAGAAAACGCAACTACGTAATTCTATGCTCAATTTTGTACCTTGTGCAAAATTTGATGTCAATCTAACTAACATGAGGAGTTTGATGCACAATTTACTTGAAATCGGGCGAAAATATATATGGAAGCTCTATCCAAATATAAAGCGATTTCAAACAAACTTGCCACAGGTTAGGTTATACTAATTTCAGAACGTTTTGTTCCTATTGGTTCCTTGGTGCGTCAATAACTTAAAATCAATCTATAACAAAAGGGAGCTATATCTAAATCTGGACCGATTTTCACGAAACAAGGCAGACATCACTTTAGGCTCAATTCAGTACGTTATGCCAAATTTCCTGCAAATCGAAGGATATATAGGGATATTGGGGGCACCATTTACATGAAATCGGACGAAACTATATATGGGAGCATTATCTAAATCTGGACCGATTTTCATGAAACTTGGCAGACATCATTCTAGGCTCAATTAAGTACGTTATGCCAAATTTCCTGCAAATCGAAGGATATATAGGGACATTGGGCCACCATTTACATGAAATCGGACGAAACTATATATGGTAGCTATATCTAAATCTGTACCGATTTTCCTGAAACTTGGCAGACATCATTCTAGGCTCAATTAAGTACGTTATGACAAATTTCGTGCCAATCGAAGGATATATAGGGACACTGGGGCACCATTTACATGAAATCGGACGAAACTATATATGGGAGCTATATCTAAATCTGGACCGATTTTCTCGAAACTTGGCAGACATCATTCTAGGCTTAATTCAGTACGTTATGGCAAATTTCGTGCAAATCGAAATATATATAGGGACTTTGGGCCACCATTTACATGAAATCGGACGAAACTATATATGGGAGCTATATCTAATTCTGGACCGATTTTTACGAAACTTGGCAGACATCATTCTAGACTAAAATGATTAGGCTGTACCAAATTTTGTGCAAATCGAAAGATATATATGGACCGTTTACATTAAATCGGTTGAATATATATATGGGAGCTATATCTAAATCTGAACCGATTTTTCCCAATTTCAATAGGGTTCGTTCTTGGGCCGAATAAGTGACCTATGCCAAATTTCATCCAATTCGGATCATAAATGCGACCTGTACTTTGTTTACAATTTAACATGGACAGACAGACGGACGGACGGACATGCATAAATCGACTTAGAAAGTGATTCTATGTATATTCTCAAAAGGAACCATGGGTCTATCTCGATTATTTTTGCCTGTTACAAACATATGCACAAAGACATAATACCCTGTACCACAGTGTGGTGAAGGGTATAAAAAAGGGGTTATATGGGGACTACCTCTAAAAGGGGGTGAATATTATTAATTTTTGGTAGGGAGATTTGATACCATATACGACTACGAAATACCAAATTACAGCGAATTCGGTTGAAAACCGTGCTCAAGAACCCCAAAATACCGAAAATTAGAGGGTACCCTTATATGGGGGCTACCCAAAAAAATTGATCTATATTTATAATTTTTTGTGAAGAGGTTTGATACCCAATAAGAACTCAAAGTACTAAATTGCAGCCAATTCGGTGAAAAAATTCGGTCAAAACCCCCCAAAAACGGAAAATTGGGAGGTACCGTTCTATGGGGGCTATCAGAAAAAGTGGACCTATATTTATAATTTTTTGTGGAGAAATTTGGTATCCAAAAAGAACCCATTTTACCAAATTTCAGCGAATTCGGTTGAAAAACGCGCTCAAAAACCCCAAAATACCGAAAATTGGGGGTACCCTTATATGGGAGCTATGCCTAAACGTGGGCCGATATGTCCCATCTTCGAACTTGACCTGCCTGCAGACAAAAGACGACTCTATGCAAAGTTTTGGTATAGTGCCTGTGTGCATATGTTTGTAACATTTTCTGAGTCGATTTATGCATGTCCGTCCGTCCGTCCGCCAGTACATTTATTTATGTGAGCAAAGTACAGGTCGCAGTTATGATTGGATTTGGATGAAATTTGGCACTGCCCATTTGTTTGGCCCAAGGACGAACCCTATTGAAATTGAAGAAATAGTTTCCTATAGTTTCGTCCGATTTTAGGTAAATTGAAAAAAACATTTTGCACGGCGTACAGAATTAGGATGTATGCGAAGTTTTGTGGAAATCGGTTCAGATTTAGATATAGCTTCCATATATAGTTTCATCCGATTTTAGGTAAATGGTGCACCAAACTCGCAAAATTTGTCCGATTGAGACCAAATTATGCACAGTGTACTAGATTAGGTCCAGATTGATGTGTGCGATATATCTCCCATATATAGTTTCGTCCGATTTTAGGTAAATGGTGCACCAAACTCGCAAAATTTGTCCGATTTAGACAAACATTTTGCACAGCGTACTAGATTAGGTCCAGATTGATGTGTGCGAAGTTTTGTGAAAATCGGTTCAAATTTAGATATAGCTCCCATATATAGTTTTGTCCGACTTTAGGTAAATTGTCCACCAAACTCGTAATTTTTGTCTGATTGAGGTAAAATTTCGCACAGATCCAGCTTGATGTACATGAAGTTTTGTTAAAATCGGTTCGAATTTAGATATAGCTCCCATATATAGTTTCGTGCGATTTTATGTAAACGGTGCACCAAAATTCCATTATTTTTCCGATTGAGACATTTTGCACAGCGTACTAAATTATGTCCAGTTTGATGTACGTGAAGTTTAGATGAAATCGGTTCAGTTCTAGATATATTTCTTCCATACATAGTTTATCCGATTATATGTAAGTTGTACACCAAACTCCCAATATTTTTCCGATTGGGGCAACATTATGCAAAGCCTACTGAATTAGGTCCTGTTTGATATTTATGAAGTTTTGTTGAAATCGGTTCACATTTAGATATAGCTCTCATATATAGTTTTGTCCGAATTTTGGTAAATGGTGCACCAAACTTTCCATAATTTTGTTCGATTGAGACAAAATATGGCAGAGCATATTTAAATAGGTCCACATTGATGTGTACGAAGTTTTGTGAAAATCGGTTCAGATTTGGATATATCTCCTAATAACCGATTTTTTGGTATATGGTCCACCAAAGTCCCAAATTTGGTCCGATTTATTTTGCACAACGTATTGAGATAGGTCTTTATAAATGTATGTGACGTTTTGTGAAAATCAGTTCAGATTTAGATAGGGCTCCCATATATAGTTTCTTCCGATTTTTGGTAAATGGTGCACCGGAAGCCTACGACTGATCGATATACACGAGATAAAATTGTGAACAGCGCTCTGCGCTGCAGCATACCAAACGGTATATGCCACGGTTGCTCAAGTAGGTCCAGATTTACTTATAGCTCCACATACAAATGAATCCGATTGTCATACAATTTTTCATAGATTTCAGAATGGTGAATTGAGTTTTTTTTCTTGGTTCAAATTACTATGTAGATCACACATTTAGTTTCGCCCCATTCCATTTCAATGGTCCTCTAAAAATTTTAGGTCTGTTCTATCTACAGGATATTGTATATATTAGCATCTCTTGTATATACCTACAGTAGTGAATGGTATCATACAGTCGGCCCGTCCGACTTTTGAACTTTCCTTACTGGTTTACAAATTCCCGTTATGTCAATTTAAAACATTCTTCAAAAATCTAAGCCTTGTTTTGATCCTTGATTTTTTTCATTCCATGGCCATGTTCCGGGGAAATTTTTTATATAGAATAATTTTTTATTCTTCACCTCAGAGAATTTTTTATAGAAAAAGTTGGGCTTCAGTTTCTGAGCATGTTTTTTTATTGAAAAGAATTGGTCCTCAACTTGTGAGAATTGGTTTTGTAGATACAAGTTTGGTTCTCCATCTTCTGCGGACTTTTTATTGAACATATTTTGTCTTAAGTTTCGGATTATTTTTTTCTGTAGAAACCATTTTTGAGAATTCGGTCCGAAGCTTCTGAGGACACTTGTTTCTATAGTAAACACATTTGGTCTTTAGCTTGGTTTATACCCTCCACCATAAAGTGGAGTGTATATTAAATTTGCAAATTCCGTATGCAATACCTCGAAATATTTACCGAATACCCCATAAAGTATATATTCTTGATCGAAATAAAATTCTATGTAGATTTATGCATTTCTGTCTGTTGGTCTGTTGAAATCACGATAGAGGTCGCCATATTTAAGATAGGCCTCTGAAATTCTGTTTCCACGTTTTAGTGTAGTCTGCATATAACGGTACCCCCGTTGGGTTCTCATTGTACAGTTCATCGCCGTAGCAAAAATTATTAATATTGGCCCAAGTTTCAGGATAGCTCCCATATAACGGTACCCAACATTATTTGATAATTCGGCGATTTCGGACACAATTTTCAACCGAATTGGTTATAATGTGGGTATTATGATGAGGGTATTAAAAAGGTCGGTCGGGTCAAACATAACTTCGTTTCCACTAGTTCTATATATACAAATTTGGTTCTCATAGTCTGAGGATTTTTTTAGAACAAACAGTTGGTCCTAAGTTTCTTAATTTTTTTTTCTATAGAAACCAACTTGGTATCCATTTTTTTCCATAGAAAACCAGTAAGGAAAGTAGTAATTGACATGAAATTGGACTAAATTAAATATTTGATCTGTGTCTATATGAGAACCGACTAACCCTACGATCAATAACCGGATACATTTATTTGTACCTTTTTATATCCTCCATATAATGATTGGTACATCATTCACCTAAATCGGGCTGGGCCGACTATATGATACCCTTCACCACTTTGGGTATATTCTACATATGTATCCCAACAGACGACTCGTTTTTGTTATATATCTATATCTGAACCGATTTCAGGGAAAATTGCCAGAGACTAATTTATATTACTTCAGTATATATCTTTCGTGCAAATCGAAAGATATATAGGAATTTTATTACACAATTTTCCTTAAATCGGACGAAGATATATATGGGAGCTATATCTAAATCTGATCCGATTTTTATGAAATTTTACACACATCATTCTAGACCTAATTCATTACGCTGTGCTGATTTTCGTGCAAATCGAAAGATATATATATATGGACCGTTTACATTAAATCGGACGAAAATATATATGGGAGCAATATCTAAATCTGAACCGATTTTTCCCAATTTCAATAGGGTTCGTCCTTGGGCCAAACAAATGAGCTGTGCCAAATTTCATCCAATTTGGATTGTAAATGCGACCTGTACTTTGTTTACAATTTAACATCTACAGACGGACGGACGGACAGACGGACATGCGTAAATCGACTCAGAAAGTGATTCTATGCATATTCTCAAAAGGAACCATGGGTCTATCTCGTTTCCTTTTGCCTGTTACAAACATATGCACAAAGATATAAAACGCTGTACCACAGTGTGGTGAAGGATATAAAAATGTGGTCCTAAAAAAAGTCCTTAGCATCCGGGGACATTTTCCATAAAATTAAATTAATAATAACATGTTTTCTAATAGAATAAATTGGCCTTCAGATTTTAAGGATTATTCCATAGAAAAAATTGATCATCAAGTCTTTTTTAAATAATTGGTCCTAAACTCCAGTTAATGTGGATTTTCTTCTAATTTTTTTTTACATTTTTCTCTTTTGTTTTCTATTCGCTTTTCTTGCCATTTCTGTCACCTTTTATCGATTTGTTTTTTTTTCTTCTTCTTATGGTTACTTCCTCATAAGCAACTGACGTAACCCATTAAATCGTAAAAGTAACAACTGATTCTTCTACTTCTACTGTCAAGGACATTTTTAAATAACTTGCGGCCAGGGAACCACTAGCTGGAATACGAAAACAACGACAAGAACTCAAACAGTGGTAGCCAGCCATCATAACCATAAAATGTAGTTAATGCAATTTTATGTTTATTGTCGCAAATGAATTTTGCATTTCAATTTTATTTTTTTCGAGCCCCACACTTTAAAACAACCACTGTAAAGCTTAAAATGGAAATTATTTAAATTCAAACATTTTGATCTGACAATTCGCAACAGGAAATTCTGAGCAGCAGTAAGCAGTACAAAACCAAAAGGATATTAACATAAAACATGAAATGTTAATGTCCGTTAATGTGTTTCCTTGAGCGAGAAGAATAGAACACAAATGTCAAGTACTCTTGGTTTTGTTTTCACATTTGGGTGATGGAATAGTATGGAAAATTGCACAGTAAATAGGTGGACATTGGAAAGTAACACGAAATAAAAATTTGCTCTATGTAAGGATATTGGAAAGTCTTCTTTAAAAAATAGAAAAGAACGCCTTTGTTGTTCCTTAGAAAAATGTTCTTTAAAATATGTAATCCTTTGTGGTTCTTAAAAAAATATTCTTTAAAAAAGCAATGCCTTGTGATTGTCCTTGAAATAATCCCAGGTTATCATGGTCCTTAAACAAATATTCTTTAAACATTTTAAAAAGTGACGCATATAATGATCCATGAAAAAAATATTCTTTAAAAAATCCACGCCTAGAATGATCCTTAAAAAATATTCTTTAAAAAAATCCACGCCCAGAATGGCCCTTAAAAAATATTCTTTAAAAAATCCACGCCCAGAATGGTCCTTAAATATATTCTTTAAAAAAATCCACGCCCAGAATGGTCCTTAAAAATATACTTTAAACAAATCCACGCCCAGAATGGTCCTTAAAAATATTCTTTAAACAAATCCACGCCCAGAATAGTCCTTAAAAATATTCTTTAAACAAATCCACACCAGAATGGTCCATAAAAATATTCTTTAAAAAATCCACGCCTAAAATGGTCTTTAAAAATATTCTTTAAAAAATTCCCGCCTAGAATGGTCCTTAAAAATATTCTTTAAAAAAAATCCACGCCCAGAATGGTCCTTAAAAAATATTCTTTAAAAAATCCACGCCTAGAATTGTCCTGAAAAACATTCCTTAAAATATCCACCCTTATAACAGTCTTATTTTTTTTAAATCCACTCCTATAATGAACTTTGATATGGTCCCTGAAAAAATATTCTTTAAAAAACATACGTGGTGTTGTTCGAAAAGTCCCTATGTATATTCCGATTTGCACGAAATTTGGCACAGAGTGATGAATTAGGTCTATAATTATGTATGTTAAGTTTCCTAAAAATAGGCCCAGATTTAGATATAGCTCCCATATATATTTTCGTCCGATTTGAGGTAAATGGGGCACCAAAGTCCCTATGTATCTTTCGATTTGCACGAAATTTGACAGAGCGTAATAATTTAGGTCTAGAATGATATATGTTAGGTTTCTGAAAATCGGTCCTGATTTAGATATAGCTCCCATATATATTTTCGTCCGATTTAAGGTATATGGAGCACTAAAGTCTCTATGTATTTTTCGATTTGCACGAAATTTCTGCACATGTCTCTTATTTGGCCCAAGGACGAACCCTATTGAAATTCAAGAAAATCGGTTCAGATTTAAATATAGCTCCCATATATATTTTCGTCCGATTTGAGGTAAATGGGGCACCAAAGTCTTTATATATCTTTCGATTTGCACGAAACTTGGCATAGAGTACTGAATTAGGTATAGAATGATGTGTGCCAAGTTCCGAGGAAATCGGTTCAGATTTAGATATAGCTCACATATACAGTTTCGTCCGATTTAAGGTAAATGGTGCACCAAAGTCCCTATGTATATTTCGATTTGCACGAAATTTGGCACAGCGTAATGATGTAGGTCTAGAATGATTTAAGTTTCCTGAATATCGGTCCTGATATAGATATAGCTCAGATATATATTTTCGTCCGATTTGTAGAAATTGTGTACCAAAGTCCCTGTATATCTTTCGATTTGCATAAAATTCGGCATAGCCTACTGAATTAAGTCGTAAATGATGTGTACTAAGTTTCGGTTCAGATTAATACATAGTTCATATAAATTGTTTTCGGAGGTTATGTAAGTTATGCTCTGAAGAGCCAACGTTTGTCCGATTGCCATACAATTTTGTACATTGAACTGTAGTTAATGTAAATTAATCTCTGGCAAGTCTCGTTGAAAACGGTATAGATTTAGATATAGCATCTACATATATATTTTCGTCCGATTTTACACAAAATTTTGCACAACGTTCTGAAGTTAGTATAACCTAGAAGTTAGATATAAAATCTGCACCAAACTCCCCAGGTGGGTCCGATTGGCACACAATTTTGCGAAAGGTACTGAAGATACTATAACATAACGTGTGGCAAGTTTTGTTTAAATCGGTTCAGATTTAGATATAGTAAGAGGCAACTCTATGTCTGTCCAAATGAAACATTTCGTATGAGTTGCAGAATGACGATGTTCATGGTTCCAATGTCATGTTAAAAGTGCGATATAAGACCGATATAAGGCCTTCAAAAAATATTTTTATTAAATTCTATTTCTTTAGAACTTTGTCAGCTAATTTCTCATTTCGTTAATTTCTAAATACCTCCAATTAACGTGGCCAAATTAGCATCTCTCTTTTCTACCACGTTTCTCCTTTTAATGTTAGAAGAAACCCCATTTTAAGAATTATCTCCATTTAATTCAATTTTCAAATCCTTTTTCCGCATTATTTTTTGTTTTACCAAGTTTTTCACGTTTACATTATGCCGTCAAGTGGTTCTTATCTCTTTATATCCGTTTAAGTATTTCTTTTGATTTGATTCTATAGCCGAAAAAAATAAATGTCGCTTCCTTTACCCTGCGGTTGTGGAAGACATTTTTACTGAGTCGAAGTGTGCCAGGCGAAATATGTTGTTGTTTTATTAGATTAGGTTATGTTTTCTTTTTGTGTTCTGTATCCTACCCTGCAACAACAACAACGGCAACTGAGGCGACTATGTTAAAAATTTATATTATTAATAATGGGAATTATTGTTTAGGAAAAGCCAGAGAGAGAGAGAGAAAAAGAAAATCGCATTGTGCCTTGAAGAGTTTTTCTTTTTTTCGTATTTTTTTCTACTTTGCTTTCTTGTGGTAAATAAAACCATCAACACATACAATTATGCTGCAAGGCATTTTTCTTAGTATTTGTCTTACTGTGGTTGTTGCTGTTTTACTTAGAAGGATTGTTGTTGTCATCAGCTTTCAGTTGGCTCCTTATTCCTCTCATGCAGCCACTTCCTTGCCTTTGTTTGCTTCTGTGGCATAATCCAACAAAAATAAGAATTGTCTTTCTTGTTTTGTGTGTTTTGTTTTATAAACGTTTTTTGTTTCCTTTGTTTCTTGGTTTTGACATAATTAGAATAAGAAACCGAATAAAAGCAACAGATTCCAGAAACACACACAAAATTGTAGTATTCTTTAAAAAATCCACGCCTTGTGTGGTTGGTCCTTGAAAAAATATTCTTTAAAAAATCCACGCCTTGTGTGGTTGGTCCTTGAAAAAATATTCTTTAAAAAATCCACGCCTTGTGTGGTTGGTCCTTGAAAAAATATTCTTTAAAAAATCCACGCCTCTTGTGGTTGGTCCTTGAAAAAATATTCTTTAAAAAATCCACGCCTCTTGTGGTTGGTCCTTGAAAAAATATTCTTTAAAAAATCCACGCCTCTTGTGGTTGGTCCTTGAAAAAATATTCTTTAAAAAATCCACGCCTTGTGTGGTTGGTCCTTGAAAAAATATTCTTTAAAAAATCCACGCCTTGTGTGGTTGGGTCCCTGAAAAAATATTCTTTAAAAAATCCACGCCTTGTGTGGTTGGGTCCCTGAAAAAATATTCTTTAAAAAATCCACGCCTTGTGTGGTTGGGTCCCTGAAAAAATATTCTTTAAAAAATCCACGCCTTGTGTGGTTGGGTCCTTGAACAAATATTCTTTAATAAATCCACGCCTTGTGTGGTTGGGTCCTTGAACAAATATTCTTTAATAAATACACGCCTTGTGTGGTTGGTCCTTGAAAAAATATTCTTTAATAAATACACGCCTTGTGTGGTTGGTCCTTGAAAAAATATTCTTTAAAAAGTCCACGCCTTGTGTGGTTGGTCCTTGAAAAAATATTCTTTAAAAAATCCACGCCTTGTGTGGTTGGTCCTTGAAAAAATATTCTTTAAAAAATCCACGCATTGTGTGGTTGGTCCTTGAAAAAATATTCTTTAAAAAATCCACGCCTTGTGTGGTTGGTCCTTGAAAATATATTCTTTAAAAAAACCACGCCTTGTGTGGTTGGTCCTTGAAAAAATATTCTTTAATATATTCACGCCTTGTGTGGTTGGGTCCTTGAAAAACTATTCGTTAATAAATCCACGCCTTGTGTGGATGGATTGTTGAAAAAATATTCTTTAAAAAATCCACGCCTTGTGTGGATGGATTGTTGAAAAAATATTCTTTAAAAAATCCACGCCTTGTGTGGATGGATTGTTGAAAAAATATTCTTTAAAAAATCCACGCCTTGTGTGGATTGTTGAAAAAATATTCTTTAAAAAATCCACGCCTTGTGTGGATTGTTGAAAAAATATTCTTTAAAAAATCCACGCCTTGTGTGGATTGTTGAAAAAATATTCTTTAAAAAATCCACGCCTTGTGTGGATGGATTGTTGAAAAAATATTCTTTAAAAAATCCACGCCTTGTGTGGATTGTTGAAAAAATATTCTTTAAAAAATCTACGCCTATAGCTCTGATAATTGTTGAAAAAATATTCTTTAAAAAATCCACGCCTTGTGTGGATGGATTGTTGAAAAAATATTCTTTAAAAAATCCACGCCTTGTGTGGTTGGTCCTTGAAAAAATATTCTTTAAAAAATCCACGCATCGTGTGGTTGGTCCTTGAAAAAATATTCTTTAATAATTCCACGCCTTTTGTGGGTGGTCCTTGAAAAAAATATTCTTTAAAAAATCCACGCCTTGTGTGGTCCTTGAAAAATATTTTTAATAAATCCACGCCTTGTGTGGTTGGTCCTTGAAGAATATTCTTTAAAAAATCCACGCCTTGTTTAGGTCCTTGAAAAGGTATTCTTAAAAAATCCAGGTCTTTGAGAAAATATTTTTAATAAATGTTTGCCTTCTTGATATCCTTGCAAAATGTATTTATTAATCTCAAATAATCTTTCTATTTTTCCTTTTTCTTTCCAGACGGACTATTGTAAATAAAGGTAAATATTTCTGACATTTTATCTCCTGTTAATTCAATTTTGAAAGTTTCCCTTGTCCTACATCCAATATACAACTACATACACAAAACTTTGTTATATGGCGTGAAAATAGCAACAACGTAAAAATATAATATAACAACACCAACAACAAATAAATGATGAGGGATAACGTAAGGAAAAAGGCCAAGCCGAAGAAAAACACATCAAGACGATATGACAAGAAGCATCAATCATAAGTCAAAACATATGCTGCTACTACTACAGCTCACCAATACAAACATAAATATAATCTTAAGTAAACAATGTGAAGAAAAATAAGGAACCTTTCAACATATCCTACACAATATGCTGTTTGGAATATTTTTCATGATATTATCCCACTTCACGCAAACACACATACATACACACTCTCACATTTATTCGTATTTCCATACAATGACTGTATAAATAAAAGGACGTTAAACATGAATACGACTACCATATAATGATAGGAACAATTTAGATGTTGGAAAAATTGTGGCAGCAAAACTCACACATAGATCAACAATCCATCACACATACATATTTTTTATGTAGCTGTAAAAGTCATATTTTGTCTGCTAAGAAATCGTCCAGAGATTGTGATGATATATGGCCATTATGAAAATATGATTGTCTCTACTTGAATAGTGGGTTGGCTCACTAGCTGGTTGTCTG
Organism: Musca vetustissima; assembly: GCF_032173495.1. Taxonomy (NCBI): domain Eukaryota; kingdom Metazoa; phylum Arthropoda; class Insecta; order Diptera; family Muscidae; genus Musca; species Musca vetustissima. Next base: position 102,097 of record NW_026873873.1, read on the forward strand.
GCGGAATATATGGTCGGATGGCTATAATGCGTTGCTTTGTAACTGCGACTTGCTACTTATTCTTCGCCAATAAAGATAAGGAAAAGCAGGCCATAAAATGAAATGAACAAGTAACGGAAATGAACTCAATCTTACTTAAGATAGAATCGTAAAAGACAACGGGAACAGTAAACACATTTTATTCGCATTATTATACCCTACACAACTATGTTGTCAGGATATTATAGCTTGGTGCGCCCCAAGAGTTTGTAGCGCCTTTAAGTATACCAATATTTACGGGATGAAATGGACCAAATACTACATTTTTGTCGGTTTTTCTGGTCGCTCCAGAAGCCGCAAATAGGGCCAAACCATCGCGAATTTTTACATGGAGAAGGGGATCGGGCCAAATAATAAGCATGCCAGCTTTGATAAAGATCGATCAATATTTAGCGGGTCAAATGGACCCTGACATTTGTGTGAAAAATGACAAAATTTGTATTCTATAGCATATATATTTACTCCTAAAGGACATAGACCCGAGAAGTTGATAATATATCCAAGAGGAGTGGTTGACCTTTAAATTGATACCAATTATATTGTCGTATGTACTCGGATGTGGGACTTACACTTAAATATTTACAGGTTCTTATGTCTTCAGATATTATTTAGTAACCCATTACCAGAGTAGAGGATGGAAAGATAGCGTTGATCGTGGATTAAATTTTTTCATGGGGTTCCAGTTATGGTCAAGGACAGCGCCTATAATTTTCGGTTATGATCAGATAATAATTTGGGATTTTTCGAATCGATCTATAGACCACAGTTATAAGCCGAACATCACCATACAACCCACGGAGAAGGCAATCTGGACAAGTAATTAGAAGGGCTGTACTGAATATTAGAAATATTCGGAAAATATGTCAGTGTATGGAAGAGGTGCTGTTGACCTCTAATCGGGCAAGGGGGAAAAAAATCCGCATAAAGTTAGATTTCCGTGGTTGTTGTGTAGGGTATCGTATAGTCGCCCCTGTCCGACTATACTGCTCCGCTAACTGGTTTTTAGTTTTCGGTTTTAGTGCACAGTGGTTTGAAGTCATTGAAAAATTATGCTTAGCTTGAAAGTTTCAGGAATATCAGGGAGCTTGGCTTGTCAAAAGAATATTTTTACGGTGGTCGAAATGGGGGTAGGGTTCTCAACTATATTGCCAGGGTATTATAGCTTTGTGCAGCCCCAAGTTTGTAACGCCGCAAAATATTGGTGTTAGACCCACCTTTATGTATACCCATAGTCATATCTCGACTGGTTGAGTCGATCTGGACATGTGTGTCCGTCCGTCCGTTTGTTCGTCTTTCCATTATAATTTATAAACACGATATAGGCCACAGTTATGGACCAATCTTTACAAAATTTAGCATGCAGGATGGGTTCTCGCCAATGAGGATGCCTGTTGTTTTTGGTAGACATCGGTTAATATTTTGGGGATGAAATGGACTAAAAACTTTATTATACCCTTCACCACACTGTATAGGTCACATTTATGATCCGAATTGGATGAAATTTGGCAGACCTCATTTATTTGGCCCAAGGACGAACCCTATTGAAATTGGGAAAAATCGGTTCAGATTTAGATATAGCTCCCATATATAGCTTCGTCCGATTTTAAGTAAAGACTCAAAGTTAAACCAATTGACATAACATTTTGCACAACGTACTGATGTTGGTATAACCTAACGTGAGGAAAGTTTCATTGAAATCGATTCTGATTTAGATATAGTTACCATATATAGTTTCGTCCGGTTTAAGTTAATGGTGCACCACTGACACAATGTTAAGGCGATTGGCACAAATGTTTGCACAACGTACTGAAGTTAGTGTAGTCCAGCGTGTGCCTAGGACCGAAAATATGACCGATATGCACAAAACGTGCTGAAATTTGTTTAAACTAACCTGTGACAATTTTCGTTCGGTTTAAATATAGCTTCCATTAATATTTTCCGATTTTAATTAAATGGTGCCCCAAACCAATTTTGTCAAATTGACGCGAAATTTTTCACAACGTACAAAATTGAGTATAGAATGAAGTAATTGTCTGTATGAAAGCATCTGTTGAATATGGCCAAGTGGTGAAGAGTATCATATAGTCGGCCCCGCCCGACTATACTACTTTCTTTTCTGGTTTTTGTTTGATTTCCTGGTCACTATAGAGGTCGCAATTATGGCATTAACATGAAAAGGTTCCATCTCACTTCCATACTTTTAAGATTCTAGTCGCTGTAATATAGCTTTCAGGGTTCATTTTCGGCGCTCTCAATGTTTTCTCACGAAGAGGCTGAAATTTGGGTTTCAGTGTTCTGGTGAATAAAAAAATTCTTTCCAGAAAATTTTTTTCATGAATGTTAATGATTTTTACATGCTTAAAATTATTCCCATATAAAATTCCCTTGAAGTGGCTGTAATGAAGAATCTTGTCTACATAGGTGTATTTTTGGATATAGCATCATGTAAGGGTTCTATACAACTATGACTCTAAAACATTTTGCACTAATTTAACATTTCCTGAGATTTTTGCCGATAATTGTCGTTTTAAGTCTACGTTTTGACATAACCCCCATATAACGGGAAACGAGACAAGAAGAGGCTGTAATTTGACAAAAAAAAAAAATTATTTACATGACTGTTTTTTCATGATTTATATCACGTCCATACAAAGGCATAGGTTTTTAAATGAGTTACCAGACCTTCCGAAGATTGGTCTTCTTAAGCATTATTTTTGGAAGGACAATCCGAAGAGCGAATTATTGATGAACTAATTTTTCAAGGGCCAACCAAAGATTGGATTTTTAAGTACTAATTTGTCAATATTGCATGGACCAATCCTGAAGACCTTGAGCATGCCTTCCGTGTCGAAATCGCTTCCCCTAACCTCTGACGAAGACTGTAGCCTTTTGTAGTTGAGGAATGTCTTTTTTCCTCACCAGCTTGAGCTACATTTTTCCCTCTATTGGTCAAATGCTTGCCACTATCTTTCTCAGGGTTTCTATGCTTTTTGGACTTCCAAATTCCAGCATTAGATAGTCCCCTTTGAAATCGTAGCTATTCATTTCTATAGAGTCCCCTCCTTGCAGTAGGTACTCCATTATCTTGGTTTTGACCACATTTAATACTTCTTTATGGGTCTCCTTCTTTAGCTTACCGAACGCGCTATTTCCGTCGACCACTGCATAGCAGAGCTCGTCTCGATAGCGCTTCCTGACAACCTTGGCATAAGACGGCGGCTCCATTCCATCTGTTGCTGTCCAGCCCGGACGTGCGTCAAACTGGAAGAGGACTCGGTCTCGAGCCTGAGCGGAGGTTTTCCGTACCGCGGGTGTCAGGTGCCCCTGGATCTGTTGATCCAGCCTGACAGTTGGTGTGGCCCACTGGTGAGCTTCGCGGGGGTTGTGGTTTCGCCCCTCACCAAGGGGGAGAGTATGCCTTCTGCATGCTCTCCAATTGGTACAGTACTTCGGTACTGGAGCGCTGGTGGGCGCTTTTCCGCCTGTGGCTCAGCCACTGTGAGGTAGGCCTATTGGCAGGAACTCACATTAAACTCTTCAAGATACTCTTGCTGTCATCTACTTCTTTCGCAACTTGCGGTTGATCCTTTTGGGATTCCCGGTCTTTGCGGAATATTCCGACTCAGCACTCGTCTTCCTGATATCAGAGCCAGCTTCGTGACAGTCTCCTTTGACGTTGGTTTGACTCAGCTTTCTCTTATTATCATTCGACGGGAAGCTATTTTTCTGTTTGGCGGATTTAACAGTCGCCTGCTCATCCAGAGACCTTATCATCTTAGCTGCTTCCGCAGATGTGGAGGGAAGGTCAGGCTTATCCTTTTGAGCCTCTGTCTGTATCTCGCCCTTTTTGTTCATCCGGTTCATTCTGGCCAACTTCCGCCCTTGTGCCCCAGACAACTGCTTCTTCCTAGTTGTGAGTTTGGCGATGTTTTTACTCACCTCCTCTATCATCTTGTCAGCTTCGTCTCTCTTCCGGCTCTCCAAGACAGTTATGTTTCTCTGATTATCATGATCAGACTCAAAGTTCGAAGTTGAGTCCCCTCCTGTCTCTGAAGGCTGGGTCGAGATTGCTCTTCCCCTGTGGTTCCTCAAATTCGAGTTTGTGTTGCCCGAGGGCTGAGTGCTTGTAGCTATACCTTCGACGACAGATGCCAAGATGTGGGTGATCTGTAGGAGATTGTTGCTCACGGTCGCAGGATGACGACGGGGCGTGACTCGTGGTCAGATCAACGACACCCGCCGGTACTGAGTTATTTAGGCTTTGCACCGTAACGTTTATTCTTTCCTTTTCTTTATCCATCTTTGTTTTTTGTTTTAGGCGAACACCCCCATAGTTAGTTTTGGTCCGCGAGGACAGAAGCCCTGGAGGTGGGTGATCAAACTATTCCATTACTTAGCGCCTGCGCTGGTTTAATGGATTAGTATGATGATCAACCTCCCCCCTATCCGCCACCTGGGGACGCGCCCACTCGTTAAAAACTTGTACATATCATATGAAACGAATGGAATATCCTATTCATCGAAACTTTGCACAACCTTATATTTTTACCCATCGGTCTAATTTTGTCCACCATTTTTTGAAACCATTTTTAGAGTGGATTTTTAATGAATAATTATTTTTCCGAAGAATTGCTTTTTGAAGGGCTAATATTTCAACGATCATCCTAGAATTGGATTTATAGAGACTATTTTTTCAATTTTTTCTAGTGTCATTTATATTGTTGATTATATTATATGATTTCACAAGGACCATCCGAAGATTATATTTTAAAAGACTTATTTCTCAAGGACTATCCGACGATTATCCTGTGAGCACTAATTTTTTCCTTAACATCTAAATTATGCTTATGCTTGATGTTTCCCTACTGAAAATCATTCCTACAAATTAAATAATATCATTTTACAAGGCCATATGTCTTTTTTTTATAGTTTCAATTTCATAACACATTTTACGACTTATGGACTAATAAAGTTATTTGCTAAATCCATTATGTCGCCCCACATTTCTAGCTCTGCTCAGATTACATTAATATGCAGCTAAGGCAATTGTCATTTATCCAGTGTCATTTATAGTTTTCAACAGCAAAATGTTTCATATTTCTGGGGATCATAATAAAAGATATCCCTCATACATTAACTTCTGTGTTAATGGGAATGAAGAATTACATCTTTTCTACATTCCCCCTGCATTTCTTGACAAAGGGACAAAAAATATAAATAATTTAATTTGTCGAATATGTCAGAGCATTCAAACATAGCTTACAAATGAATTTGTCACATTTCATGTTCATGGTAACTTCTGGCAACGGCCACTTACGTTTCCGGTCAGGCTGTCTATTCTTTTGAATGTCCTGGTTCTCCCTCTCCTCCACCTCCAACTATTACCTAGGTCCAAACATTTCATTTCATCAGCACGAGTCACCAACAGTGCAAAAACAAAATTTCAAATAACTTTACACAATACTCGAAGAGAAAATTCTACTATTGTGTCAGACAATACACACACATACATCTAAATTCAAAAAAGAAAAAAGTTTCTTTGCGAAAAAAAAACTAACAACGACAAACCCAAAGCAAATTTGTCATTCATACAGCAAGACATCAAAACACACCCATACAATAAGGGTCCCTTACTCGAACTTCGTTACACCTCTCCGTCGTCCCTTTTTGCTGACCCACTCCACACCATTGACTTTATTATGAATGACGATACAAGTGTATCGTGATGATGTATCTATGTGTAACTGAATATGTTTCAAAGTGTGCAAATATGTTACATGTCTTCGTAAATGTGTCCTCTTATGATTGAGTGCATGTTGTACACACAGAGATACACACACGTACACACATTGGCAAATGAAATTAATAAATTTAATGGAATCTTTGGAAACATTATATTATTAAGAGAGGACAGAATGAAAAGGGGGAAGATACAAGTTTTGTTCAACTCTATGGAATATTTCTTTCAAAGAGCAACAAAAGCGTTTATTTTTTAAAGAAGGAACATTTTGGATTATGAAGTAGTATTTTTTCGAGGGACCTATAGGGAAAAGTGAATTTTCATAGTCCTTCAGTGAGTAAATTCTTAAAGAATATTGTTCAAGGTCTGTTGCTTGGGTTTTTTAAAGCATAAAAAATATAATATATAAATATAATATTAAATATAATATTAAATATAATATTAAATATAATATTTAAGGCACCATACAAGGCGTGATTTATTTAGGATTTTCTTAAAGAATATTTTTTCAAGGGACCTTCACAAGGCGTGGATTTTTTTAAAGAGTATGTTTCAAAGTCGTCAAGAGGCGGGGATTTTTTAAAGAATATTTTTTAAGGTCCTGAAGAGGCGTGAATTTGTTAAAGATATTTTTCAAAGTCCTGCAGATACGTAAAAGAAGAACATTTGTCAAGATCCTCAAGAGGCGTAGATTTTTTAAAGATTATTTTTCAAGGATCTCAAGAGGCGTGGATTTATTTAAAAATGTTTTTAAGGGACCTTCATACGGTATGGATTTTTTAAAGAATATGTTTCCAGGTCTTCAAGAGGTGTGCATTTTTTAAATAACATCTTTCAAGGATCCAGCAAACGGTGTGGATTTTTTAAAGAATAAGTTTCCAGGTCCTCAAGAGGCGTGAACTTTTTAAAGAATATTTTTCAAGGTCTTCACCAGGCGTGGATTTATTTCAAATTATTTTTCAAGTCCCTCAAGAGGCTTAGATTTTTTCAAGAATCATTTTTCTGGGTCATTCTGAGGCGTACATTTTTATACCCTTCACCACCATATGGTACAGGATGCATATGTTTGTAACAGGCGAAAGGAAACGAGACGACACATGGTTCCTTTTGAGAATATGCATAGAATCAATTTCTGAATCGATTTATGCATGTCCGCCTGTCCGTCCGTACATGTATTTTTGTGAACAAAGTACAGGTCGCAATTATGATCCGATTTGGATGAAATTTGGCATAGTTCACTTATTTCGCCCAAGGACGATCCCTATTGAGAAAATATAGGAGACTATTTCTCCGATTGGGACAACATTTAAACACATAGTACTGAATTCGGTCCAGACTGATATCTTCGAATTTTCTTAAAATCGGTTCAGATTTAGATATAGCTCCCATGTATAGTTTCGTCCGATTTTTTTGTGTATGATGCACCAAACTCCCAATATTTTGCCGTTTGGGACAAAATTTTGCACAGAGTTCTAAATCAGGTTCAGACAGATGTCGGCGAAGTTTTGTTAAAATCGGTTCGGATTTAGATATAGCTCGCATATATAGTTTCGTCCGATTTTTTGTAAATGATACACCAAACTCCCAATATTCGCCGATTGGGACAAAATTTGGCAAAGAGTACTGAATTGGGTCCAGACTGATTTCTGCGAAGTTTGGTTAAAATCGGTTCAGATTTTGATATAGCTCTTATATATAGTTTCGTCCGATTTTTGGTGAAGGATACAAAAAAACTTCTATTTTTTTGTATCCTCCAAAGATTCTATGTCTGTTCTCCCTACAGGATATTTTAGATATTAATATCCCCAGTATATACCCACGGTGTTGAAGGGTATCATATAGACGGACCCCGTCCTACTTTTGAACTTTACTTACTGGTTTTAATAAAACATTTTCTTTATTCTTCTGAGGCGTGGATTTTTTAAAGAAAAACTTTTGTGGGTCCTCTTAAGGCGTGGATTTTTTAAAGAAAAACTTTTCTGGGTCCTTTTAAGGCGTGGATTTTTTAAAGAAAAGCTTTTCTGGGTCCTTTTAAGGCGTGTATTTTTTAAAGAAAAACTTTTTTGGGTCCTTTTAAGGCTTGGATTTTTTAAAGAAAAACTTTTGTGGGTCCTCTTAAGGCGTGGATTTTTTAAAGAAAAACTTTTGTGGGTCCTTTTAAGGCGTAGATTTTTTAAAGAAAAACTTTTGTGGGTCCTTTTAAGGCGAGGATTTTTTAAAGAAAAACTTTTTTGGGTCCTTTTAAGGCGTGGATTTTTTAAAGAAAAACTTTTTTGGGTCCTTTTAAGGAGTGGTTTTTTTAAAGAAAAACTTTTTTGGGTCCTTTTAAGAAGTGGATTTATTTAAAGAAAAACTTTTCTGGGTCCTTTTAAAATGTGAATTTTTTTATTTTTTCGAGGACCTACACAAGGCGTGGTTTTTTTAGAGAATATTTCTTCGAGGACCTACACAAGGCGAGAATTTTTTTTTCGAGGACCTGCACATGGCGTGGATTTGGTTTCTAATTACGCACTTGATATTAATTATCATGGCTCATGCAATTTCCATTCCACGCATATCGTACTACAATTCATAATTTTTACAATATATGACCCCCTGCCATTATAACACATTGTAGTAAGGAAAAGGCGACTTTATTGCATTTGGCATTCCGTGCATTTCTCATTTGTCATTTGCCTAGTTTCTTAGAACCAAAAGAACCCACAAACACGCATTTAAGTCATAAGTCATAATGCAACAACAACAAATGCATTATATTATCATCATTGTTGTCGTCGTCGTGGTGGTGGGCATTCCACACACATTAACAATAATTTTATGCGACGGCATATCACAGACATTGTTGCCAAGTAGGGGAAGAAGTCAACAGTCCTATAAAAATAGTTTGAAAAAGGATAATGACCATAAATGCGTAGGATATGTGTAATTGATGTGATGGAGGAGGAGAAAAAATAGTGCTGATAAAATAACTGGCGTTATTATGTTTGGGATGGAATAATCTCTATTAAAAACCAGTAAGGAAAGCAGTAACGTCGGACTGGGCCGGCTATATGATACCCTTCACCACTTTGGGTATATTGTACACATGTGTCCTTAGAATTGCATGTCAGTCTTCCCTCGATGGGACATAATCATGTCATTCTGCAACTATGATAAATTTAAATTCATTCGGGCAGATTTGGAGTCGACTGCTGACCATAGAACAAATTTATGAAAAGCGATTTATAGTAAAATTGATACACGCTATTCGGCCAACAAAACGCAATAACGTTATTCAAGTCTCAATTTGATACGTTGTGCACAAATTCGTGTTAATCGGACAAACATTAACAGGTTGGCTCATCATGTGAAATCGGACATATATATATATGTATATGTGGGAGCTATATCGAAAACAACCGATTTTTTCGGAACTTAACACACATCATTCTTGACTCAATTCATGACGTTATGGCAAATTTCGTGCAAATCGAAAGATATATAGGGACTTTGGTACACCATTTACATAAATTTCGGACGAAAATATATATGGGAGCTATATCTAACTCTTAAGGGGACCCCCCCATTCTCGGGTTCAAAAATGTTGTTGATATAATTAGAATCTACACTAATTAATGAATGTTCCTACAAAATTTCAAAAGAACATCTCAAGAACTCTTGAAGATATAGCCGATTTATTGTGTCAGCATCAAGTGACGGCTGAAGGGCTTCTCAAACTTTAAACGCGTTTTTCTCTAAAATTTTTTTTTGCGAATAGCGGGCACGATAACTCAAAAACGAATAACCCAATCAATTGCAAATTTTTACACGTTTCTCTGTGAGTGTATAACTTATTTTTTAAACTTGGTTTTTGGTAAAAAATCGGCGATTTTCCCAATTTTTTTTTTTTCAAAGGTCCACCATTTTGTTAATTTTAGAGCGTAGTCAATAATCCTAGTTCATACGAGAGCCAGACATGTACTCTTTCTAACACCGTTGGAATTTTCGGATTCTGATGTTCCAGTGAGGAGTTATCATGCCCGCCATCAAAAATAATGACTTTTCTTTAATTGCAAAAAACAACAACAAAACAATAACAAAAATTTTTTGTAAATTATCTTTCTTCTCTTTCAAATCTTCAATTATATATGTGCAAAGTTACAAACCTTACCAAGCATTGGTATTGATTTGCCAGCCCATTGAAAATCGAAAGATATATAGGGACTTTGGTGCACCATTTACCTAAAATCGGCCGAATCTATATATGGGAGCTATATCTAAATCTGAACCGATTTTCACGAAACTTAGCACACATCATTCTAGACCTAATTCAGTAGGCTATACCAAATTTCGTGCAAATCGAAAGATATATAGGGACTTTGGTGCACAATTTACCTAAAATCGGCCGAAACTATATATGGGAGCTATATCTAAATCTGAACCGATTTTCATGAAACTTAGCCCACCTCATTCTAGACCTTATTCATTACGCTATGCACAAATTCGTGCAAATCAAGTGATTTTCAGGGACTTTGATGCACCATTTACCTAAAATCGGCCGGAACTATATATGGGAGCTGTATCTAAAGCTGACCCGATTTTCACGAAACTTAGCATTACTCTAGACCTAATTCAGTAGGCTATACCAAATATCGTGCAAATCGAAAGATGTATAGGGAATTTGGTACACCGTTTACCTTAAATCGGACGAAAATATAGATAGGAACTATATCTAAATCTGAACCGATTTTTCCCAATTTCATTAGGGTTCATCCTTTGGCCAAATAAGTGAGTTGTGCTGTGAAATTTTTTCATCCAAATTGGATTATAAATGCGACCTGTACTTTGTTTACAATTTAACATCAACAGACGGAGAGACGGACATGCATAAATCGACTCAGAAAGTGATTCTATTCATATTCTCAAAAAGAACAATGGGTCTATCTCGATTCCTTTTGCCTGTTACAAACATAGCACAAAGACATAATACCCTTTACCACAGTGTGGTGAAGGGTATAAAACGAATTTGGTTCAAGAGCCTCAAAATACCGAAAATTGGGGGTACCCTTATATGGGGGCTACCAGAAAAAATTGACCAATATTTATAATTTATAGTGGAGAGATTTGCTACCTAATAAGAACTCAACGTACTAAATTACAGTCAATTCGGTCGAAATATACGATCCCCCTAAATACCAAAAAATTGGGGGTACCGTTATATGGTGACTACCATAAAAACTGGACCTATATTTATAATTTTTAGTGGAGTAATTTGGTACCCAATAAGAACCCAATGTACAAAATTTCAGAGAATTCAGTTATAAAACGAGCCTAAGAACCCGAAAACACCGAAAATTGGGGGTGCCCTTATATGAGGACTCTCCGACAAAATTGACCTTTACTTATAATTTTTGGTAGGGAGATTTGATACCCAATAAGAACTCAAAGTACCAAATTACAGCGAATTCGGTCGAATATTCGATCAAAACTCCCAAAATACCGAAAATTGGGGGTACGTTTATATGGGGGCTATCCGAAAAAATGGACCTTTATTTATAATATAAGGGAGATTTGCTGCCCAATAAGAACTCAAAGTACCAAATTTCAGCGAATTCAGTTAAAAGCGCGCTCAAGAACCTCAAAATACCGAAAATTTGGGGGTACCCTTATTTGGGAGCTATGCCTAAACGTGGACCGATTTTCTCCAGAAAGTGATTCTATGCATATTCTCAAAAGGAACCATAGGTCTATCTCGATTAATTTTGCCTGTTACAAACATATGCACAAATACATAATACCCTGCACCACAGTGTGGTGAAGGGTATAAAAAACAAGCCTTGTTTTGGTACTTGAAAAATATTTGTCACGCCTTATTTAGGTCCTTGAATATATTTTTTAAAAGAACCACGCCTTGTTTCGGCCATTAGTAATGTTCTTTTAAAAATCTATGCCTTATTTAGGTTCTTGAAAATATTTTTTTAAAGAAAATCTACAACTTATTAAGGTCCTTGAAAAATATGTTTTAAAAAATCCACGACTTGTATTGGTCGTTGGATTTTTTTTTAAATCCATGGCTTGTTCAGGTCCTTGAATTTTTTTAATCTACGCCCTGTTTAGTTTCTTGAAAAATATTTTTTAATGGTTTAGGTCCTTTTCAAAAATGACCAAAAGCCAAACTAATTTAAATTTTTTCTTAAATACTTCCGTTCTTTATTCCGAACTATTTAATTCCATATGAAGTAGTTAATTTCCTAATCATATCTTCTTCGAAATAAACTTCCTTTCAAAAACAATTTATGTTACTCATTTGTTTAAGCAAATCTTTGTAAAGATGCCAAAATCTATGACAATATTTGTTATACATTTATATAGCTATATGACAGATATATTTATTCAATGTTTCTATTAAATGCAAAGAAACACACACACACACATCTACATATAATTTTATATACACATAATAAAACTATATGCGAACAAGTGTGTAAATATATATACATTCATATGTACACACACTCACATTTTTGTAATGTATATTTTATGAGCTAAATTTACTGTGGTAAAACAAATTTATTTATACAAACACCAGAGCTCAACAACATGCAAACGCACACATACACATACATATGTATACACATCCCTTTTGGGCAAACTGTTGATATTCGATATGATAAGTTTTTCAGGATATCTGTATCAATTTTATGTGAATTTCGTCTTTGGCAAGTTTCCGTAAAAATAATTATGTGTATGCATGAGTGTGTGTCACACTGAATTAGTCATGTATGTATGTATGTGGGTCTGTGTTATCTTAACTAATACACTCATTAATAATGCTATAGTTAGTTTGAATTGTATGTATTGTCGTAATGTTTTTATTAAATGTTTACAGGATAATTAATTTAATAATTCACAACAATTTCGAGATGACCAAAATGAAACGATTTGGACTTAAATGTCCGGTTATGTACATGCGTGTGTGTGTGATTGTATGTCCTTGTCATTTTCTTAAGCACACATAACTGTCTGTCTGTCATTTTTCGATTTGAAATACGATATATATTTAAATGAAATTAATGCAAAATTAAGGAATTAGGCTGTCTGTCTGTCATCTTGCAAGTGATGTCCGTGTGACCACATGCCGTATGAGTGATACAAATTTAATTTTTGTGTATTAATTATACGTTCCAACTCATTGTCTTATGAAATTGAGTATTATCGTGTAGTAGTGCTATTAAATTTCAATAGGACATTATTAAATTTGGTATTAAGGAACATAATTGTATTATTTGAAATAAAATAGGAAATTAGAACCAATATCGGTGGTGATGTAAAACACAGAAATATACTTACGTTTTTTCTCAATACAGCCGGATTTTATAGTTCTCAGCGAGTATAACTATTCATTACCGACATAATATATCGCAGATGTTGACGCCGTGGCACGATTTACCAGAGTATATGAATTTTAGTTCCCACATTATAACCAAAAATCCAATTTTGATTGTGCAGAGCAGATACGAGTCATCACGATATCAAGGAGACATTGTATTTTAGTCAACGTTGAAAAAAATTGTGAAGGTGTAAGGATATGATCTGTAATAGCCCCACATTGATTATCATTTACTAATCTAGGCTTATTATTCTGATGGCCTCCAAATATATCTCTAATAATAACGATTATGGCTCGATTCTCGATTATTTTCGAAATTGTTAAGATTTTACCGCCATTTTCGATCAGAAGGATCTGCAATAATCAATGACGGAACCTAATTATTTTGAATTGTTAGTGGATAAACTGCTTCAATACAGACAATTTTCAATACAGGTTCTATGTTTTAATATAAGAGGTCGACCATCAGAAACTTCAGATTGGACAGGTCGTTAACTGTGAATATGAGGACAGGGATATCTACTCAAGCAACACATACCAACATTTGAATGAAGAGAGATCTGTGGTGATATCTACCATTGCAAATATCCAGATCGTCCAGAAGGAGAGAAGGTCCAGAAGGCCTATAATAAATCAACCACGTTGCAAACTCCTTCCGTCGAGGATATTTGTTCTGATAGTCAGTTTTGCCGGGCCTCCTGGCAATGTCATTAGGAGAATCTCAAGTTCATCTGGAGATCCACCAGATAACGTAGGGAGAAACCTCGTGATTGAAAGAGTTCCTACAACCCTTATCAACCAGAGCTTTCAAAGGCACATCTGAATGCAAAGAGGTCCGTGGTACCAGTTCAAAGGGAGCATGAATCGACCAGCGTCCCATTGGAAAAGCCCAGACTACTCAAAGAGCACTCGGAAGCCAATCCGCCGGTACCAATTCGAAGATGCGCCGCAAAGCTTCACTTTCTCCTTGGTGTGGAGTCAAGGACTATCTAAACCTCTGCCTTTCTATGGGTCAGGAACCCGGTTGATAATGGAACTCCACATCGAGCCGAAACTCTTCCCGTGAAATCTTTGGGTTGGTTCAAAAAGAAACAAGGGCGAGTCCAGATAGTCAAAAAGCAGATCCTACAAAGTATGTAAAGTCGACAATACCAAAGACCCCTTCCGAAAAAAACAGCCACTACTAGAATAATTCAACAACTATGTCACTCTCAAAGCCCTAAATCAGGGTAATGCTGTTGTCATTATCATAGCTTCTGGACAAGTCCCAAGCATCAAAACAACTGTTTTTCCATAAAACCCGCATAAAGGCCTTAGCACGATTTCGATGTGATGAAGGTGTTAGCCTTACACCACCATCTTACATTTTTCAATCTGCAATTTTTTACCTGGTGTACGCAGAAAATAATAATCCTCCCGGGTTCATTCTTTGTACATAAAGGTTTTTTAAAGCAGTCATTTTGATGCGATTTCTTCATAGTACACTTACCAATATTCTGTTTTTTATACCCTTCACCACACTGTGGTACAGGGTATTATGTATTTGTGCATATGTTTGTAACTGGCAAAAATAATAGAGATAGACCCATGGTTCCTTTTGAAAGTATGCAGAGAATCACTTTTTGAGTCGATTTACAAATGTCCGTCCATACGTCCGTCTGTCCATGGATGAAATTTGACACAGCTCACTTGTTTAACCCAAGGACGAACCCTTTTGAAATTGGAAAAAATCGGTTCAGATTTAGATATAGCTCCCATATAAATTTCCGCCGATTTCAGGTAAATGGTGTACCAAAGTCCCTATGTATCTTTCGATTTGCACGAGATTTGGCATAACGTACTGAATTAAGTTTAGAATGATGTGTGCAAAGTTTCGTGAAAATCGGCTCAGATTTAGATATAGCTCCTACATATATTTTCGTCCGATTTTATGTAAGTGGTACACCAAAGTCCCTATATATCCTTCGATTTGCACGAAATTTAGCACAGCGTACCGAATTAAGTCTAGAATGACGTGTACAAAGTTTCGTGAAAATGGGTTAAGATTTAGATATAGCTCCCATATATATTTTCTTCCGAAAGTCTCTATATATCCTTCGATTTGCACGAAATTTGGATTTATAAATAAATAAAGAACTCAAAATGTGGCCGAATGCACAAAACATACAGAAATAAGTGTAACCTAACATGTGATTTCGATGAAATCGGTTTAGATTTCGATATTTTGCTTTAAATTTATTTACATTACTTTGTCCCATTGTAAGAAGCAACTCTATATCTGACCAACATTTAGTATAGGTTGCAGAATTACATGTTTAATTTCATTCGATATTTTGAATATACCCAAAGTGGTGAAGGGTATCATATAGTCGGCCCCGTCCGACTTTACTGCTATCCTTACTGGTTTGATTAAGAGTTTTCCTTTTAACATCCCTCTTGTGATTTGACTCCTGTCAAATTTTTCTGTAATACTTTCCCAAACCAATCATTACAAAAATTTAATTTTATATAACCTACACAAATAATAATAATTGATACCTTTAAAAATTATAGCACATATTAATTAAGTTTTCATTAAATTATTAAGAAATCTGTATGTGTGCGGGTGTGTATTCTTTGCCCATTACAAATATTCACTCAAATATAAATGAGAATATTTATTCTTAAATTTCATTTTACAGCCAAACACAATTATTATTGACATACGCATTTTCATTTTGAAACATGATTTATTAATTACAATTTATTTATTATTATCGTTATTGTCTTTGATGGACTTTTACAATAAATATTTATTCAATTCGAAGTATTCTTTAAACAATTCGATATGTAATTCGATTCAGAGAGAGAGAGAGAGTGTCGTGTGTGTGTGTGCATTATTGATATTTAACCCATGAATTAATTATGGAATAAATGGGGGATTTTAAATATCAATATTTAATTTCTAGAAGAAATGATTGCAGAGGTTATGAATTCCTAGTGAAAATAAAATCTTTATATTTAGGAATCTCTGAAATTTCTTATAATTATTTCCAAAAAAATTCCAAATTTTGATATAATTTAATTTGTACCTTAGTATAGAAATATTGTATGCTCTTTTATTTCCAAATAACTCCCAATTGGACCCCCTCTAGCTATCTTGTGGTTAATTTCCTCTTATAAATTACTTAGAACCTTAATATATTACGAATAATGTAACCCCCCATTCCGACACCCTTCCCACCCACAGCGTTTCGAACGAACTCATTTCAATAAATATTTGTTGTTGAGGCAATTTTGCAAATATAAAGGCAATAAATTTGGGCTATAAATTAATATGTAGTGTTGGTTGGGTATTTGTGTTTGTGTGTGTGTTCGATTGTGTCATTTTATCTCTAAGGCTAGTCCTCATTGAGTCTAGGTGCAGTTTCCATTTTGTTTACATATTTGCTTGTAGCTTTTCAGAGTGTTTGTATATTTATGAGTGTTTACCTTCGAGGTAAATCAATATTTTTGTCTACGGCTTGAAAGTTTTATTTGATATTGACTTCGTATTTGGTAAAATAATAAATTAATTTAGATGTTCCGAAATAGGTTTTGAAATATATTAATTAAATCATGTTAATGAAGGGGAAATTAATAAGAAACTTCTGAGAAAATGAGTCATAAATATTTATATATTTTAAGAAAACATTATAAAAAATCCTATATATCAATAAGTGTTTGCTGTTCGGAATATCGCGACAAGAACCAGGTTTTAAAAACTATATGATTTATAACTGATAACAGCTCAGAATCAAATGGTAATGGTTTATACTCTCTAATTTCAGATGATCTAGAAAAAGAGATACACATTTTCTGTCATAACATTGACCTGTATTTGATCTATATTGATCATTTTCTGGGTGGTGGATACCAGAATCCTACTTTCACCACTTAGATCCATATTTTGAATTAACCTTTGTTAGAAGGTCCAACACCGGGTTTGGTATATTGAAGTTGAAGAAACAAATTTGGTATTCAGGAAATTAAATGGATAGTTTCATATTTCTACATAACTCTCACATACAAGTCCCGCTCAATGTTAGTATTTTTAAAATTTCTGTCCCATTTATCCACCGTAATGACTGATACTGGTATATCTAAGCTGTAAATAATGAATATACATCAAAGTCTACTTAATTCGATCTAGCTTGAACCACGAAAATATCTAAAGAGAGGCAATGTCAAAACACGGACCTATATTGAAAGTTCTCTACTAAGACATTTTTAACACTCCAGAACCCGGAAACACGCTCAGTATGGTCCTAAAAAAATATTCTTTAAAAAAACACGCCTCAGTATGGTCCTTAAAAAATATTCTTTAAAAAAGCCACGCCTTATAGTGGTCCTTAAAAAATATTCTTTAAAAAAGCCACGCCTTATCGTGGTCCTTAAAAAATATTCTTTAAAAAATCCACGCCTTATGGTGGTCCTACTGTGGGACCTTGAGAAAATATTTTGTTAGAAGTCCATGCTTCTTAAGGACTTTAAAAATATTCTGCTAGAAATCCACGCTTCTTAAGGACTTTAAAAAATACCCTTTGAAAAATTCACGCCTCTTAAGGAACTTTAACCACGTTGGGTACATATGTATCCGAAAAGACGTCCCCTTTTTTAAGGAATTTTGACATGAAATAGAACGAACTTAAATCAATCGGCCTAGCTGTGGATCTTTAGTGCACAATTTACTTAAAATAGGTCGAAAATATATACAGCAGGTGTACATATCATTCCAGACTTAATTCAATACGTTATGCCAAAATTCGTGCAAATCGAATGATTTTCAGAGACTTTGGTGCACCATTTACCTAAAATCGGACGAAACTTTATATGGAAGCTATATCTAAATCTGAACCGATTTTCTCGAAACTTAGTAAACGTCATTCTAGACGTAATTCAATACGCTATGCCAAAATTCGTCTAAATCAAATTATTTTCAGGGACATTGGTAGACCATTTACTTAGTATCGGTCAAAACTATATACGGGAGCTATATCTTAATCTGAACCGATTTTCAGGAAACTTAGCACACATCATTCTAGACTTAATTTACTAGGCTATACCAAATATCATTCAAATCGATATATATAGGGACTTTGGTACACCATTTACCTTAAATCGGGCGAAACAATATATGGGAGCTATATCTATATCTGAACCTATTTTCACGAAATTTAGCACACATCGTTCTAGACTTAATTAAGTATGCTATGCCAAAATCCGTGTAAATCTAATTATTTTCAGGGACTTTGGTGCACCATTTACCTAAAATAGGGCGAAACTATATATGGGAGCTATATCTAAATCTGAACCGATTTTCTCGAAACTTAGTAAACGTCATTCTAGACGTAATTCAATACGCTATGCCAAAATTCGTCTAAATCAAATTATTTTCAGGGACATTGGTAGACCATTTACTTAATATCGGGCGAAACTATATACGGGAGCTATATCTTAATCTGAACCGATTTTCATGAAACACATCATTCCAGACTTAATTTAGTAGGCTATACCAAATATCATTCAAATCGATATATATTGGGACTTTGGTACACCATTTACCTTAAATCGGGCGAAACAATATATGGGAGCTATATCTATATCTGAACCGATTTTCACGAAATTTAGCACACATCGTTCTAGACTTAATTAAGTATGGTATGCCAAAATCCGTGTAAATCTAATTATTTTCAGGGACTTTGGTGCACCATTTACCTAAAATAGGGCGAAACTATATATGGGAGCTATATCTAAATCTGGACCGATTTTCACGAAACTTGGCAGACATCATTCTTGGCTTAACTCATTACGCTGTGCCAAATTTCGTGCAAATCGAACGATATTTGGTGCATCATTTACCTTATCGGACGAAAATAGATATGGGAGCTATATCTAAATCTTAACCGATTTTTCCCAATTTCGATAGGGTTCGTCCTTGGGCCAAATAAGTGAACTGTGCCAAATTTCATCCAATAAATGCGACCTGTACTATGTTCACAAAAATACATGGACGGACGGACGGACAGACGCACATGCGTAAATCGACTCAGAATGTGATTCTATGCATGTTCTCAAAAGGAACTATGGGTCTATCTCGATTCCTTTTGCCTGTTACAAACATAATACCCTGTACCACATTGTGTGAAGGGTATAAAAATTCAAGCCTTAGTATGGCCCTTAAAAAATATTCTTGTAAAAAATGAAGGCCTTTTAAGGACGTAGCAAAGATATTCTTTAAGAAATCTTAGTTCTGAATGGTCCTTGCAAAATACTCTTTAAAATTCCTGCTTCGTTTGAACTTCCGATTTTCTTTTGAAGTTTATTGATTTAAAATCATACATAACTTATTATTGAAATTTTCCACTCTTCATCTTAGATTTTATTATTAGCCCTAGGCACAATACACTAAAAACGTATTTTCTCACTTTAAAAATCAGTCGGAATTGTATTATTGTTGTTCTTTGTTTTATTTTCCTATATTAACTTTAACAGGAATTTTATTCAAATTGTTGAACTTCATTATAAAACAGCAAACTAACCGAAAATTTCGGTTGTGTAAATTTCATCCAGAGAAAACCTTCCCAAATTCAACGAACCATCATCATTGAACGCGAGTGAAAGCTAGCAGTGAAACAGCTAGGCAACGAACCAACAAACGTACCAGCCAACCAACCAGTCAACCCTGTGAGCTCAGCTGTTATAATAACAGCAACAATATTCCAAATAGCATCAAATGAAATAAAAACTCCTGAAAAATCTACATCCTGGAAAAAAGTGAACAATCAATATTTTAAAGCGTAAAATATAAACAAACAAAAAAATAAATACACTTAAAGGTGGAGCAAATCAGAAGCAGGAGGGTGGGTATTGGAAAATTTTGAAATTGTTTGAAATCAGAAATATTGAGTTTTTGTCAAAATTGAAAGAGAACTTGTGTTTGGGATCTGAAAAGCGAACATCGATTTTGGGCCCGACAAATACCTGAGGGTAGTTCAGATCCAAAGTCCAATATATGAAGACCAATAGTGATAGCAGTCTTCATAGTGAAGGGTATGATTTTAGAAATACCCAGTTCCAGTAATGTAGGACCCCCTAAATTTATGCAGAATATATTTCAGTGAAAACGAAATTACCCTCGTTCACAATAAAACAAAAAAATATCGACACCGAAGTGGTTTAATGTGAATTCACTACTTTGCCACATACCCATACACACACACACAATCTCTCTCACATAGCCAAACATATGTATGCAGATACCTTAATACCATATAAAATACGAAATACAACTGAAATAACTTTTTTGTGAAAAAAAAACCAAAAAATAAAAACAAAAAATTTCGCACAATTGTTCAAATGTGTATGTAAAATTGTATGTATGCGATTGTGTATGTAAATAAAATAAAAACATAAAAATACACAATAGTATCAACTGCAGCAAACCACAACTAACATGGAATTTTCCCCTCTACAAAAACACCAACAACGAAAAAACTCGACATTAAGAAGAAGCAGGGAAACAACAATAAAACATACAGCTTACAGGCATTTAGAATTTAAAGTATTTGCAATGCCAGCCAGCAGTGGTGGTGTAGATGAAGTTTCGCGTTACACAACTGCCACGAAGTTGTTCTTCACATTTTGACGCTTGTTGAGTTTTGAAAATATACACATTCATATTTATTTATTTTATTTACTATATATATTTCTAAGTTAAATTTAGACGAGGTCGGATAGAGGAGGTTAACATAATATTGTGGTAATAAAAATTCGAAGGAGGGCGGGACATATTAGATTGGGTGATTTGAAAAAAAGGAATGGATTTTTTAAAGAATATTTTCTAAGAGCCTTCAAAAAGGCGTGGATTTTTTAAAGAATATTTTCAAAGGACCTTCCAAAAGGCGTGGATTTTTTAAAGAATATTTTCTAAGGACCTACCACAAGGCGTGGATTTTTTAAAGAATAATTTCTAAGGACCTACCACAAGGCGTGGATTTTTTAAAGAATATTTTCTAAGGACCTACCACAAGGCGTGGATTTTTTAAAGAATATTTTTTCGAGGACCTACACAAGGCGTGGATTTTTTAAAGAATATTTTTTCGAGGACCTACACAAGGCGTGGATTTTTTAAAGAATATTTTTTCGAGGACCTACACAAGGCGTGGATTTTTTAAAGAATATTTTCTAAGGACCTACCACAAGGCGTGGATTTTTTAAAGAATATTTTTTCAAGGACTCACACAAGGCGTGGATTTTTTAAAGAATATTTTTTCAAGGACTCACACAAGTCGTGGATTTTTTAAAGAATATTTTTTCAAGGACCTACCACAAGGCGTGGATTTTTTAAAGAATATTTTTTCAAGGACTCACACAAGGCGTGGATTTTTTAAAGAATATTTTTCAAGGACCTACCACAAGGCGTGGATTTTTTAAAGAATATTTTTTCAAGGACCTACACAAGGTGTGGATTTTTTAAAGAATATTTTCCAAATACCTACCACAAGGCGTGGATTTTTTAAAGAATATTTTCTAAGGACCAATAACACAAGGCGTGGATTTTTTAAAGAATATTTTTTAAGGACCTACCACAAGGCGTGGATTTTTTAAAGAATATTTTCTAAGGACCTACCACAAGGCGTGGATTTTTTAAAGAATATTTTCTAAGGACCAATAACATAAGGCGTGGATTTTTTAAAGAATATTTTCTAAGGACCTATCACAAGGCGTGGATTTTTTAAAGAATATTTTCTAGGGACCTACCACAAGGCGTGGATTTTTTAAAGAATATTTTCTAAGGACCTATCACAAGGCGTGGATTTTTTAAAGAATATTTTCTAGGGACCTACCACAAGGCGTGGATTTTTTAAAGAATATTTTTTCAAGGACCTACACAAGGCGTGGATTTTTTAAAGAATATTTTTTCAAGGACCTACCACAAGGCGTGGATTTTTTAAAGAATATTTTTTCAAGGACCTACACAAGGCGTGGATTTTTTAAAGAATATTTTTTCAAGGACTTACACAAGGCGTGGATTTTTTAAAGAATAGTTTTTCAAGGACCTACACAAGGCGTGGATTTTTTAAAGAATATTTTTTCAAGGACCTACACAAGGCGTGGGGTTTTTAAAGATTATTTTTCCTTTACACATCACTAAACATGTATTCCTGAGTCCCTTCTTAACCAATTCCTATTTTATAACTAAACGTATCTACCGATCTCCTCAGTCACCAAAATGTCCATCAACTCACCCTATGTTTTACGTGTTTCTGGTTACCACAGTCTTGCTGCCGATATGCAAAAAAAAACCTAGCCAATGTTATGCCATAGCTGGTGTTTAGCTCTGGCCTGCCCTGCCTGAATGCATGGTTTCGGTTTCAAGAGTTAAACATTAAATTCATTCGTGTGAACTTGTTCGGAATTGAAAAATGTTTTGAAGCTGAAATATTTGTTGTTCTTATTTATATGAACTTAATTCGGTGCTGATTTTGTTGGTATGGTAGCTGCTTAGCGAAAGGAGGAAATGTGAAGGGTGTACAAATAATTGTAGTACACTAATTAGGGTTACAACAAAAAAATTAATGCAAACTTAATTTCTAATTAACATAAGGGTTTGAGTATTTTATTTGCCGGGGACAAGTATTGTATTAAAGGCTATGTATATAACAAAATTTGGCCCTCGACACGATTTTCTTCCATATTACTTGAAAAAATATTCTTTTGTGGATGGATCCACGCCTTGTGTGGATGGATGGCTTGAAAAAATATTCCACGCCTTGTGTGGATGGATGGCTTGAAAAAATATTCCACGCCTTGTGTGGATGGATCCACGCCTTGTGTGGATGGATGGCTTGAAAAAATATTCCACGCCTTGTGTGGATGGATCCACGCCTTGTGTGGATGGATGGCTTGAAAAAATATTCCACGCCTTGTGTGGATGGATGGCTTGAAAAAATATTCTTTAAAAAATCCACGCCTTGTGTGTATGGATGGCTTGAAAAAATATTCTTTAAAAAATCCACGCCTTGTGTGGATGGATGGCTTGAAAAAATATTCTTTAAAAAATCCATGCCTTGTGTGGATGGATGGCTTGAAAAAATATTCTTTAAAAAATCCACGTCTTAAAAAAATCCTCCCCTTTTATATGTAGGTCCTTTAAATATTTTTTTTAGGAAATCCAGGCCTTGTTATTGGTCCTTTCAGCGCCTTGTGGGGGATCTTGAAATTTTTTTTTTTAATTATTTATAATATTTTTAATTGAAAAATAAGTATGGCATTTATCCATTACAGTTTTAGAGTACTTAAAATCCTAAATTTCCCTTCTGTTTATCTTAAATCTATGAGTGGCATCTATTTTCTGGCAGACTCATAATTTTAGGAATACTCATATGCAATTTTTATGTCTGTGTGGTTGTATGAACTATCCACACCATCGTATATGTATACACATGAGAATAACTAGTCCAGTGGTACTCACAAAATCCAGGTAAATACACTAAATTCAAAGAATCCCGCCGCTCCAACAACATTTATCCATATCTGGATCAAAATATTTGAGTAGATAGTTGTGGTAGTGGTTCTGGTGTTGGTGGTTGTCTCGTTGCTGCTGTGTGACACAGGTTGGTAGATTATGTCTGTGGCATTGCTATTTCCGCATCCGCAACCAAATGCAAAACAAAAATAAACAATAAAAGTCAGATGAACTTTTGAAGCATCAATCTGTGGCAAAAAAATCGAGTTGCTGTATATTTTTGGTCCACACTTATTCAATCCCATTATAACGCACATAGTGGACAAAATTTAATTTTACGAATTTCGGAATTTTATGCATGGTATATAATAATTTTGAAATATCGTCATGGAAATATGTTATTGCTTTGACTTTATTCCAAACAAAATTTTAAAAACAAATTAAAATTTAAATGCCAATTTCTACCTTGACTTTTTGTCCCATTACCCTTTGGGCCTTGTAATAAGAAAATAGTTTTCTTTTTTTTTTCATTTGATCATCAAAATATATATGTTCGTATGTAAATTATATAAAAACACGACAGAACTTTATTCTATATATATGATAATTGTGTTCTTTATATATACGAATATAATTTCAAAAACATGTTTTATAAACATTTACAACAAATCAAAGACAACAGCAACTGAAAGAAAAACTTTAATTAGAAACTAAATGACATAAACAAGAATTCAAACTCATACACACACACATGTCATGAAATAAACTAACAACCAAAGTGAAAGGAAAACCAAAAAAAAAAAAAAAAACTGAAAATAAATAAAATAGAAACAATTCAACAGCAAAAGCCACACAATTAGTTGTAAATTTGTTTTAAAAAAAAAGAAAAAATGAAAAACCAACATTTCAACCCTGTCTGTGTATCTGTCTGTATGTCTGCTGGTGTTTTGTGGTTTCTAATGCAATGATCTCAAAATAAAGTTTTGATTTTTTTCGTTTTAGATTCTTTATTAGTTTGGAAAGCTATTTCTGTAATTTAAGGGAGCAATAAACGTGAATTTAATACCAATATTTTTTTTTTAAGAGAGTCGATTTGCCAAAGCCAATCTGTGCAGGCTTGGATTTTCAAAAGTATATTTCTAAGGGTCCATTTGTTCAAACGTATATAATCTCAGATTCATTAAAAAGTATTTTTTCATGGACGCACAAAAGGAGTCTCACACAAAACGTCGGTTTTATTAAAAATATTTTTATTTGCATACACATAAGTCGCATAAAGTTAGACTGGGCCGACTATATGATACCCTTCACCCCTTTGGGTATATTGTACATATGTATCCCCTCCAAGGAACATACGCAAGAATTTCTGCAACCTATGATACATTTAATTTCATTCGGGCAGATTTAAAGTCGACTTCGTACCATGGGACAAATTTATGAAAAACGACTTATAGCAAAATAAATACACGCTATTCGGTCGCCGCACTGTTAAAATTTAATTTCATTCAGACATCCATTCGATATCATACGGAAGCTATGACGGCATCTACATAAATTTCAAAAAAAGGCAATAACGTTATTCAAGTCTCAACTTGATACGTTGTGCAAAAAATCGTGTTAATCGGACAAACATTAGAAGGTTGGCGCACCATTTATGTAAAATCGGACGAATTTATATGTATATGTGGGAGCTATATCGAAACCAGAACCGATTTTTCCGAAACATAGCACACATCATTCTAGACTTAATTCAGTACGCTGTGCCCAATTTCGTGCAAATCGAAGGATATATAGGGACTTTGGTGCACTATTTACATAAAATCGGACGAAAATATATATGGGAGCTATATCTAAATCTGAAGCGATTTTCACGAAATTTAGCACACATCATTCTGGACCTAATTCGGTACTCTATGCCAAATTTCGTGCAAATAGAATGATATATAGGGACTTTTGTGCACCATTTACCTTAAATCGGACGAAAATATATATGGGAGCTATATCTAATTCTGAACCGATTTTCTCGAAACTTGGCACACATCGTTCTGCACCTAATTCAGTACTCTATGCCAAATTTCGTGCAAATCGAAAGATATATAGGGTCTTTGGTGCAGCAATTACCTTAAATCGGAAGAATATATGGAAGCTATATCTAAATCTGAACCGATTGTCACGAAACTTTGCACACATCATTCTAGGCTTAATTAAGTACACTATGCCAAAATTCATGCAAATCGAATGATATATAGGGACTTCGGAGCACCATTTACCTTTAATCGGACGAACCTATATATAGGAGCTACATCTAAATCTGAAGTGATTTGCACGAAACTTGGCACACATCTGCGCTGTGCCAAATTTCGTGCAAATTGAAAGATATATAGGGACTTTGGTGCAACATTTACATTAAATCGGACGAAAATATGGTGCAACATTTACATTAAATCGGACGAAAATATATATGGGAGCTATATCTAAATCTGAACCGATTTTTCCCAATTTCAATAGGGTTCGTCCATGGGCCAATCAAATGAGCTGTACCAAATTTCATTAAATTCGGATCATAAATGCGACCGGTACTTTGTTTATAATTTAGCATGGACAGTCGGATAAACGGACGGACGGACATGCTTAAATCGACTCAGAAAGTGATTCTATGCATATTCTCAAAAGGAACCATGCGTCTATCTCGTTTCTTTTTGCCTGTTACAAACATATGCACAAAGCCATAATACCCTGTACCACAGTGTGGTGAAGGATATAAAAATTAAAGGACCTACAAAAGTTGACTATTTGTACAAAAAATATTTATTTATGAACCTGTAAAAATCATGTTTTTTTAATATTTTGTTTTTTACGAACCTGCATAAAGCGTGGTTTTTTTTTCAAAATCATACAAAAGCCTTACTTACTTAGCTGGCTTGTGACAGAACTTTTGTTCCATGAGCCGAGCTTAAAAAAAAGATTTCAAGGCGCGTCGGTCTTTTGCGCAGGTTTTCCAGTTTGAAAGATCATATTCGGCAATGTTGTCTTCCACTTGATCTCTCCATCTTATTCGTGGCCTTCCCCTTCTGCGTGAGCCACCAGCTGGTTAGCTTTTATATGCCTTGTGGTCTGGGACATCTTCATCTATTCTCACAAAATTACCTAGCCAACGTAGTCGCTGCACCTCAATACGTCTAACAATGCCGATGTCCGAGGATAGCTGGTACAAATCATGTTTCATTCGACGGCGATATTCACCATCAACGCAGATCGGCCCATGGATCTTTCAGAAAAATTTTCTCTCAAACAAGAGCTGCCTCATCTGCTTGCGTAAGTACACATGCTTCAGATCCATATAACAGCACGGGTAGTATCAGCGTCTTGTAGAGTGTGAGTTTCGTCTGGCGGGAGATGATCTTGCTTGCTGTTTGCTCAGACCATAGTAGCATCTGTTGGGCATCACTATCCTTCTCCGAATTTCAAAACTCATGTCATTAGTTCTATTTATGGCGGTACCAAGGTATATAAAATCGTTGACTACCTCGAAGTTTAACCTCTCAAGTTCCACAGTTTGTCCGAGTCTACTGGACGTCTTGCGCGTTGATACCATCAGCTTGGTTTCTCGTCTTTAAAGCCAGACCCACTTTGGCAGACTCCTTCTCAATTTGTTCAAAGGTGGCTGTTACCACTCTTAATGTTCGACCCATTATATCGATGTCATCGGCGTAGGCGAGTAACTGATGTTGTTTGGTGTACAGAGTGCAATTTCTGTTCACCTTTGCCTCTCGTATGACCTTTTCCAGTAGGATGTTAAAAAGGTCACACGACAAACATGTCTCCTTGTCTGAATCCTCGTTTAGTACTAAAGGGCTCCGAGAGGCCCTTTTCAACTTGAACTGCTGATCTTGTGCCTCGTAAAACTGGTAACATTTCCGGACTTCATTCTGATTCCAGCTCGATTTGCTCGCGCTCACGTTTTTCTTGTTCTTTATTCTTTTGGTATGGATTTTTAAAAGATTATGTATTAAACGACCTTTTATTCAAGTATCCACACCAGGCATGGATGGTAAAAGGATGTTTTTCAAGGATCTGCCAAAGGCGTTGATTTTTAAAAGGATATTTTTCAAGGACCTGCAAAAGGCGTGGATTTTTAAAAGGATATTTTTCAAGGACCTGCAAAAGGCGTGGATTTTAAAAAGGATATTTTTCAAGGACCTGCACAAGGAGGGATTTATTAATATACTTGATAATATTTTATCAAGTATCTACACAAGGCGTGGATTTATTAAAGAATATTTTCTCAAGGACCTACATAAGGCGTGGATTTTTAAACGAATATTTTTCAAGGACCTACATAAGGCGTGGATATATTAATGAATATTTTTGGATTTTTAAAAGGATATTTGTCAAGGACCTGCAAAAGGCGTGGAGTTTTAAAAGGATATTTTTCAAGGATCTGCAAAAGGCGTGGAGTTTTAAAAGGATATTTTTCAAGGACCTGCACAAGGAGGGATTTATTAATATACTTGATAATATTTTATCAAGTATCTACACAACGCGTGGATTTATTAAAGAATATTTTTCAAGGGCCAACTGAGGCGTGGATTTATTAATGAATATTTTTCAAGAACCTACATAAGACGTGGATTTATTTTTTAATATTTTTTCAAATACCTAAACAAGGCATGTATTTTTTAAAGAATATTTTCTAAAGGACCCACACAATGCGTGGATTTTGAGAAATATTTTTTAAGGTCTTTTAAAATTGTGAATTTAGTATGTTGCATTATACTGCCAATGCTTGTCCACTTGAGATAGAATTTTGCACAGCGCACATAATTAGGCCCAGATTGATGTATGCGAAGTTTTGTTGAAATCGATTCAGATTTATATATAGCTCCCATATATAGTTTCGTCCGATTTTATTGTACATATGAGCATCTCTTGTATGTACCTAATGTGGAGAAGGGTATCATATAGTCAGCCCGTCTTTCCTTACTTTTTATACCCTTCACCACACTGTGGTACAGGGTATTATGTCTTTGTGCATATGTTTGTAACATGCAAAAATAATCGAGATAGACCCATGGTTCCTTTTGGGAATATGCATAGAATCACTTTCTGAGTCGATTTATGCATGTCCGTCCATTCGTCCGTCTGTTGGTGTTAAATTGTAAACAAAGTTCAGGTTGCATTTTTGATTCGAATTGGATGAAATTTGACAGAGCTCATTTATTTGGCCCAAGGACGAACCCTATTCAAATTGTTAAAAATCGGTTCAGATTTAGATATAGCTCCCATATATATTTTCGTCCCATTTTAGGTAAATAGTGCACCAAAGTCCCTAAAAATGCTTCGATTTGCACAAAATTTGGCATAGCTTAGTGAATTGAGTCTAGAAAGATGTGTGTTAAATTTCGTAAAAATCGGTTCAGATTTAGATATAGCTACCATATATAGTTTCGCCCGATTTTAGGTAAATGGTGCACCAAAGTCCCTAAACATGCTTCGATTTGCACGAATTTTGGCATATCGTACTGAATAAAGGCTAGAAAGATGTGTGTTAAATTTCGTGAAAATCGGTTCAGATTTAGATATAGCTCCCATATATATTATCGGCCGAGTTTATGTAAATTGTGCACCAAAGTCCCTATATAACCTTCGATTTGCACGAAATGTGGATTTATAAGTAAATAAAGAACTCAAAATGTAGCCGAATGCGCAAAACATACCGAAATAAGCGTATCCTAAAATGTGACAAGTTTCGATGAAATCGGTTTAGATTTCGAAATTTTGCTTCAAATTTGTTTTCATAATTTTGTGACATTGTAAGAGCAACTCTATACCTGACCAAAGTCCTTCAAAAATGCGACGTCTGTTAGGATTCCATCTGTTGAATATACCTAAAGTGGTGAAGGATATCTTATAGTCGGCCCCGTCCGGCTTTACTACTTTCCTTACTAGTTTTTTCTTGAAGATTCTATGCTTCGCAGATTTTGTATAAAATAAATTATTCCTATGGTCTAGTTTATAGACGTTTATAACACTGTAGTATGTTTCTCAATCGTTTCCCTCTTCTAATCCATTGCAATATTGTCCCTTTCCTCCTTCCGTAAAAGTCAATCAAAATTTAATGTTCTCACTATTACGGCCATAGACCCCAAAGCAATAAACACAAAATTTACCAACACTCATTTCTGCTTATTTGGTTAAAAGTCAAAATACAAGCGCACATATATACTAACACACATTTTTATTTATTTAACATACATGTGTTTGTAGATTTATATGCCTAACCCAAAATGTTTCTAGTTTCTTCTCTGAATAGGTGTGTGTGCGTTTGGGCTGTATCATATATCGTGTACGTATATGTATTTATTTACTTCCCACAGCAACATTTTATGTTAACGGTAAAAGTTTACATATGTATGTTGGCCTGTCTGACGATATACATACGTATGCGATACATTTCGATTTCATTCTGTCGTCATCCAATTACCAAAACGAAACCACCTTCAATTTTTGGCTGACTACAATTCCGTTTTCCTATTAACTTTTCCTGCTGGATATTTGGCAATGTTAGTGTCTATGTGTGTCTGTATGTGTGTGTGGGTAATATTGTAGTTTCAGAATATGTTTACTTTTATTGTTGTAATTGATGATCGGAGGTAATATAAGTACACTTAAATGAACACCATATTTAACCACTTTTATTTCCCGCCACCCACCACCCTGATTTGAAACCTATACTATGACACACAAATATACACACACATTTACTCACTCATTATAGAGCATATGTTTATCAACATTTGTATTAGCTTCTTCTTCATCGTTGTAAACATACACTGATTGGTTGGGGTTTCTAATAATTACTCGATCACCAATGAGTTGCTAATTAAAGCTACGAAATTATGCTTACAAATGTAAAATTATTTGGAAATGTGGGTTTTATAGTCCGTTGCAAAAATTTCTCTCATTATATTGAAAATGTTGTGTTGTTTTTACTCAGAATATATTTCATTATTTTATAATGTAAATCCAAAGGATTGTTGGCATATTGACTGGAAACGAGTATAGGGCTCGCCATATTCAAGAAACTGCATGAGTGTCTTCCAACCCTCTTGTGTTTTCCAGAACCTTGTGTAGGTTCTGGAAAAAAATATTTAAACCAGTAAGGAAAGTAGTAAAGTCGGACGGAGCCGACTATATAAAACCCTTCACCACTTTGGGTATATTCAACAGATGAATCCTAACAGACATCGCATTTTTAAAGGACCAGCAAAATGAAATTGGATCCATAAACATGTAATTGTGCAACCTATTCTAATTATTTTCATTTGGTCAGATAAATAAGCTATATCTAAATCTGAATCGCTTTCAGGAAACTTAACACACGTCATTCTATACCTAATACATTACGCTGTGCCAAATTTCGTGCAAATGGAAAGATATGTAGAGACGTTGTTGCACCATTTACATTTAATAGGACGAAAATATATATGGGAGCTATATCTAAATCTGAACCGATTTTCAGGAAACTTAACACACATTACTCTAGACCTAATGACATATAGGGACATTTACATAAAATCGGACGAAAATATATATGGGAGCTATAACTAAATCTGAACCGATTTTCATGAAACTCAGCACACATCATTCTAGGCCTAATTCATTACGCTGTGCCAAATTTCGTGCAAATCGAAAGATATATAGGGACTTTGGTGCACCATTTACATTAAATCGGACGAAAATATATATGGGAGCTATTTCTTAATCTGAATCGATTTTCACCAAACTCATCACACATCATTCTGCACTTAATGCAGAACGCTATGCCAAATTTCGTGCAAATCGAATGATATATAGGGAGTTTGGTCCACCATTTACATTTAATAGGACGAAAATATATGTGGGAGCTATATCTAAATCTGAACCGATTTTCATGAAACTTAGCACACATCATTCTAGGCTTAATTCATTACGCTGTGGCAATTTTCGTGCAAATCGAAAGATATATAGGAACTTGGGTGCACCATTTACATAAAATCGGACAAAAATATATATGGGAGCTATATCTAAATCTGATCCGATTTTTTCCAATTTCAATAGAGTACGTCCTTGGGCCAAATAAGTGACCTATGCCAAATTTCATCCAAGTCGGATCATAAATGCGACCTGTACTTTGTTCACAAATATACATGGATGGACAGACGGACGGACGGACATGCGTAAATCGACTCAGAAAGTGATTCTATGCATATTCTCAAAAGGAACCATGTGCCTCTCTCGTTTCCTTTTGCCTGTTACAAACATATGCACAAAGACATAATACCCAGTATGTTGAGGGGTATAAAAATCCACGCCTTGTGTCCTGATCCTGGAAAAAATTCTTTAATTCCCTAATTTAAAATTGGTTTAAAGTAATGCCTTACTTTTTCCTCTTTACTACCAATTTTTTGTTTATCATTTCCACTTTCCTAGCCAGCTAATATTGTCAGTTTGCATTTATGTTTCATGTGTTGTGGATGGGTGTATATATGTGTGTGTGTGCGCTCATATTTTTTCTCTCTTGATGGATATCGTTTCCAATTATGCTACAAAAATATCCTGTTAACATTTCAACCACATCATTCACAGAGATTCCACCTTCTGTTCCACCTATGTGTGTGTGTTCCGACGTAGTACAACCACCGGAGCCAAGTAAACATACAATCCTGCCAGTCAGGTATCAATAGACAGAGATGCGTTGCAATATACCGAACATGAACAGGGAAGAAAAAAAATAACAGCTAACAAACCGACAAGATTCATAAATTGTGATGATGCAGCTGTTTTTTTCTTGTTTCAACTGACTTTTTGACATGATTACAAAGCCAAAGATTGTGAGGGAGAGAGAGTCATGTAGAAGGGACACCATTTCCAAAGGGGGAATGCAAAAATATTAACAGAATATAGTGGGCAAGGATTAAAAAAACGGGTAGGTCCGTCTAATTAGAGGCGATCCTACTTTATATTTCAGATATGGGTTTATAGGTGGCGAATACTTTATGAACGTATTTCTTTCAAAACTCATACGCCACAATGTCCGAAGGAATAATTCTTAGAGAAGATTGATAGGGATTTCTAAACTATCGAAAGTACTATAAAATTCTTCAAGTTCCAACAAACCTGATGTTGAAATTAAATGTTCAAATATTCTTTCTCCATCTAGGAATAAAGGGTGTAACCATTCAGACCCTCTACCTAGTTTGCTGCTTAAACATGTACTATTCAAAATTTTAATTTAATTTTGAAACTGTGTACATCGGACAATCCTAGAAGATATGTTTTCATATATAAATGTATATACAGTATGTTGGGTGCGAGTGTGTTGTTTTTTTTCGTTCAAACCAATTTTTTATCCATTGCATTGATGTTGTCGTAACCCAACCACCGAACATGTGTAGTAACTGATGTGACTTTTTCTGTTAACCGCTGTAATTGGCGTCATACGTGAAAAATATTTTATCTTTTTTTGCAGAGCTCTGATATTTTGCAGATAGATGCGTGAATGTGCGTACGTTTGTGTGAATGTGTGTGTATGTTGAGGAAGGGGATAAATGTGTCTGTGACCGGAAATGTTCGGTGTGTGGCTGTGATTTCCGTTCTGCTATATATGAATGTTGTACATACATAACTGTATGTTTTTGGTATGTTCCATTTTCCTCTTCGGTTAACGTTGAAACGTTTGAAAATTTTTGTTGGTACAGAGAGAAAAAAATCAGTAAATGTATCTGGAATTTTATTTTATATGTCAACTAAAGTATCCGGTGATGTGATGTTATGTGGTGGAATGAGAATGAAGGTACATCGTGTGCTGGAATGATGATGAAGGATTTTCCAAAAACTATTTAAATTAAATTTACAAACAGCAAAAGATTGGTAAAGAATCCTCCCAAAAATAAGTCTTGAAGTATATTCCCCAAAAATAGTTTTTTTTTAAAAATCCACGCCTTGTGTTGATGCCTGAAAATTTTTTTTTTAAAAAATCCACGCCTTGTGTTGATGCCTGAAAAAAATATTCTTTAAAAAATCCACAACTTGTATTGATGCCTTAAAAAAATATTATTTAAACCAGTAAGGAAAGTAGTAAAGTCAGAATGGGCCGACTATATGATACCCTTCACCACTTTGGGTATATTCTACATATGTATTCTAACCGATGACGCGTTTTTGTTATATATCTGTAACTGAACCGATTTCAGGGAAACTTGCCAGAGACTAATTTATATTACATACATACGTTGTCTCAATCGGCCTAGCTATGGATCTTCTCACGAAGCTTAGCAACATCATTTTAGACTTAATTCAGTACCCTATACCAAAATTCGTGCAAATCGAATGATTTCCAGGGACTTTGTGCAACAATTACTTAAAGTCGGACGAAACTATATATGGGAGCTATTTCTAAATCTGAACCAATTTTCATGAAACTAAGCACACATTATTATAGACGCAGTTCAGTACGCTATGCCAAATTTCAGGCAAATAGAAAGTCATATACTTTGGTACACAATTTACCTTAAATCGGACGAAGATATATATGGGAGCTATATCTAAATCTGAACCGACTTTCACGACACTTGGCAGACATTATTCTAGACCTTATTCATTACGCTGTGCCAAATTTCGTGCAAATAAAAAGATTTCCAGGGACTTTAGTGGACTATTTACCCAAAATCGGGTGAAGCTATATATGGGAGCTATATCTAAATCTGAAACGATTTTCACGAAACCTTGCACACATCATTCTTAACTCAATTTTGTACGCTCTGCCAAAGTTTGTGCAATTCGAAAGATATATAGGGACTTTCGTACACAATTTACCTTAAATCGGACCAAGATATATATGGGAGCTATATCTTAATCTGAACCGCTTTTCACGAAACTTTGCACACATCATTCTAGACCTTATGCATTACGCTGTCCCAAATTTCGTGCAGATCGAAAGATATATAGGGACTATGGTGCACCATTTACCTTAAATCGGACGATAATATATATGGGAGCTATATGTAAATCTGAACCGATTTTCACGAAATTTAGCACACATCATTCTAGGCTTCATTTAGTATGATATGCCGAATTTTGTGCAAATCGAAAGACATTTAGGGACTTTGGTGCACCATTTATATAAAATCGAACGAAAATATATGGGACCTATATCTAAATCTGAACCAATTTAAACGAAACTTAGCACACATCATTCTAGACTTATTTTAATATGCTGTGCCAAATTTCGTGCAAATCGAAATGTATATAGGAACTTAGGTGCACCATTTACCTTAAATCGGACGAAAATACATGTAGGAGCTGTATCTAAATCTGAACCGACTTTCCCAATTTCAATAGGATTCGTCCTTGGGCCAAATAAGTGCCAAATTTCATCCAATTCGGACTGACGGATGGACGGACGGAAGGACGGACATGCTTAAATCGGCTCAGATAGTGATTCTATGCATATTCTTAAAGGGTCTATCTCGATTATTTTTGCCTGCACAAAGACATAATACCTTGTACCACAGTGTGGTGAAGGGTATAAAAATCCACGCCTTGTCTGGATGCTTTAAAAAAGGTCTTTAAAAAATCCACGCCCTGTGTGGATGCTTGAAAAAGGGTCTTTAAAAAATCCACGCCCTGTGTGGATGCTTGAAAAAGGGTCTTTAAAAAATCCACGCCTTGTCTGGATGCTTGAAAAAAGGTCTTTAAAAAATCCACGCCCTGTCTGGATGCTTGAAAAAAGGTCTTTAAAAATCCACGCCCTGTGTGGATGCCTGAAAAATAATCTTTAAAAAATCCACGCCCTGTGTGGATGCCTGAAAAATAATCTTTAAAAAATCCACACCTTGTCTGGATGCTTGAAAAAAGGTCTTTAAAAAATGCACGCCTTGTCTGGATGCTTGAAAAAAGGTCTTTAAAAAATCCACGCCTAGTCTGGAAGCTTGAAAAAAAAGTCTTTAAAAAATCCACGCCTTGTCTGGATGCTTTAAAAAAGGTCCTTAAAAAATCCACGCCTTGTCTGGATGCCTGAAAAATAATCTTTAAAAAATCCACGCCTTGTGTGGATGCCAGAAAAACAATCTTTAAAAAATCCACGCCTTGTGTGGATGCCTGAAAAACAATCTTTAAAAAATCCACGCCTTGTGTTGATGCCTGAAAAATAATCTTTAAAAAATCCACGCCTTGTGTGGATGCCTGAAAAATAATCTTTAAAAAATCCACGCCTTGTGAGGGTCCTCTACAAAAATATTCTTTAAAAAAGCCACGCCTTGTGAGGGTCCTCTACAAAAATTTTCTTTAAAAAATCCACGCCTTGTGAGGGTCCTCTACAAAAATATTCTTTAAAAAATCCACGCCTTGTGTGGATGCTTTTCAAAAATATTCTTTAAAAAATCCACGCCTTGTGTGGATGCTTTTCAAAAATATTCTTTAAAAAATCCACGCCTTGTGTGGATGGCTGAAAGAAATATTCTTTAAAAAATATACACCTTATGTAGGTCATTGAAAAATATTCTCTAGAAAAATTACGCATTATATAGGTCTGAACAAAATATTCTTTTAAAAATCCACGCCGGTCTTAAAAAAATCCACGCCTTATTTAGGTCCCTGAAAAAATATTCTTTCAAAAATCAACGTCGGTCTTCAAAAAAAATCTTAAAAAAATACTCGCCTTATTTAGGTCCCTGAAAAATATTCTTTAAGAAAACCACGGCTTGAATAGTCTTTGAAGAAATATTCTTAAAGAAAACCACGACTTAAATAGTCCCTGAAATATAAGAAATATTCTGAAAAAAATATTTTTTTAATTACTAATTTATATATAAATGAACATATTTGTCCCTTAATTTCCCTCTATCAGTATCACAAAACTTTTTTTGTCGAAAACATTTACAACTTATTAAAAGTTCACTTTGGGCCCGCGTTCAATGACCATTGGAATTTTCATAATGAAATTCCTCGTTGGCCCGCCAAACTTTTCTTCGTTCTCCAAAACAATAAAACTTTCTTTCCCTTTGGACAATTATTTCAATAATTAGCCAAAAATCATTTCAATATAACATCATCGAATTGAATTGAATGGCTAAGAAATTAAGTCATTTATGTAGCCATTAATTCGTCTACTTAATTTGTTTGCTGTGCTGATATTGTCATAAACTTTGCCGCCATTACCCAGGCAGTCGAGCCAGCCAATGAAGTAAAAATGTCTAAACTTGTGATTTCCGACAATTCCAAGAAGAAACATTTCAATTTAGTCGGTGGGGGAGGGGACATAGTTTTCCAAAGAATTTTGCTTCAAAGCAATTCTAATGAGAGTTAATTATGATTACAGTGTAGTTGCTGTTGTTGTTATTAGTTACATGATTTTTAGCCAGGCTAAAATGAATGCCGCCAACTACTAGGAGTCGTGGTGTGCGTGTCTAAATGTCTATCATTAGGCGATTTCATTTAATGTAACAACACATAATAAATACCATGATTCACATACATACACACTCGCAGATAGTAGTCAAAGCTCATAACATATAATTGTATATGTGGTAATGGATTACGAGCCATACGATGAATGGTATTTGTGTGTAGATGGGAGGGGGAGAGGCTTGGGGAAAGGGCCAGAAAACTAGAAACAAAAATAAAAGCCACTCACAAAAACAAGGATAATAACCTAATGGCAAAAAATAGAGCAAAAAGTCATGCAAAAGGATAACCACGTTATACTTGGGATACTCGCATACAAACCAATACACACACATATATCCACAGAACAGACACATCAACAGTCAACATTGTTGAAATATGTAGCCATTCGTATATATAAAGAAGCACACATAGATATCAACTAGATTTCAGTTTTATTCACCGTTCACACTCACACACACACACATTCATACATTTTTGTGTCTCTGGAAAAAATACGGGACACTGTCACGCTCAGCTATCTGTCTCTCAACTCTACAGACTGATGTTTGCTTTGTAGCATTGTAAAGAGAGAAGGGAGGAACAGTGAAACAACAAATAAATGCTTTTAAACTGTCATTAGCTAATTATTGCCAAAGTCATTAAGATATGCTTGTCATTTTTCGTTTTTTTTCTATTAAAAAGAGTCACTGTCATTGTAAAAATCCATTCGGTGGGTTTTTTTTATTGATAATCACTGTTCTCCTGTCCTGAATTGAGTTTGACGTTGTAACTTAACGATAAACGAACTAAAATAATTGTCATTCAAAAGTCGCGTTATATTGTCAGGTTACAAAGGGGGGAGGTAAATGAAGAGGTTAGTGGCTAAATTTGATCTTTTTATATCCTTCACCATTTTGTAAAGTAGAAATACATTTTTACATATGTTTGTAACAGGCAAAAGGAAACGAATATATTTTCATTATTATACATATTAAATATATTCATTAATATATACCCTCAATGTTTTGATAAAAATATTTTTAAAATTATCTAATAATTAGACTTTCAAATAATTGGCATTTATTTAAAAATATTTTTTTTTATATATATTTTCAGGTATGTTTTAATTTTAAATAGATCAGCTGTTGGTAAGAATTTAATTTTTGCTATTGATTTTGTGAAAGGATAAGAGTTTAATGATATATTTCCCATATATGTATTTGACACATTTGTATTATCAAAATTTTGAAGCCAAAAATTAGGACAATTAGAAAACTTGAACATTGACAGGGATGAATAAGAAAGGTAATATCAGGCAATCATGGCCAAATTTATTTATTATTTTTTTTTTGTTTTCTCCTTATTTATGGACGTATTGCTGATGACAAAAAATACAATATATAGTTTAAAACAAGTGTAAATGGTGCACCAAAATCCCTATATATCCTTCGATTTGTACCAAATTTTGCATAACGTACTGAATTGAGCCTATAATTATGTCTGCCAAGTTTCGTGAAAATCGGTCCAGATTAAGATATAGCTCCCATATATAGTCTCGTCCGATTTCATGTAAATGGTGCACCAAAGTCCCTATATATCTTTCGATTTGCACGAAATTTGGCATAACGTACTGAATTGAGCCTAGAGTGATGTCTGCCAAGTTTCGAGAAAATCGGCCCATACATACTTTATGGATAGGTCTAGGCAGATTCACATTTAGATAAATATCACATATTTAATTTCATCGAATTTCATGTTAATAGTTCTGTTTAATATACCCATAGTGGTGAAGGGTATCATATAGTCGGCCCCGTCCGACTTTACCACTTTCCTTACTGGTTTTGATGTATGGTACTTATTTTGAAAGTGGAAAGGTATTTTTATTGGTTTCTGTAAAGAAATGTATTTTTATTATTATACATATTTAATATATTCATTAATATATACCCTCAATGTTTGATAAAAATAATTTTAAAATTATCTAATAATTAGACTTTCAAATAATTGGTTACTAATTTAAAAATATGTTTTTTTTTTATATATTTTCAGGTATGTTTTAATTTTAATTAGATCAGCTGTTGGTAAGAATTAAATTTTTACTGTTGACTGTATTTTGTGAAAGGATAAAAGTTTAATGTATTCTCATTATTTACGATAGATACTAGATTTGACACATTTGTATTATCAAAATTTTGAAGCCAAAAATTAGGACAATTAGAAAACTTGAACATTGACAGGGATGAATAAGAAAGGTAATATCAGGCAATCATGGCCAAATTTATTTATTATTTTTTTTTTTTTTTTTTGTTTTCTCCTTATTTATGGACGTATTGCTGATGACAAAAAATACAATATTACAGTTTAAAACAAGTGTAAAAGGCGCCAAGTTTGGCCCGGCCGAATATCCTCCACCATAGGTATAGTCATAGTTAAAAATGAAAATAAAAGGGAAAATACCAAAAAGTATACCTATACCCAAAAATGTACTGCGCTATTGCTTTAAACCATATAGTACCCAAAATACAAACTTAAACAATTTTAAATGGAGATTTTTCCTAAAATGTCAAAAATCTAAAACTTGGTCCGATATTGGCAATGCATAGTAGAGGGAGGGACATGTGTATCAAATCCTCAAAATATTCTAATTTAGAGGGCAAAGTTATATGACGCCATCATCAACGTTCACAGGATTTTGTTTCGGGCGCTGGGTTTCAATATTAGATATAGTCTCCAGGCTACACCGTATTGAACCCCAATATTGATTATATGCGAATTACGATATGTTACCACTGGCAAGTTTACCTGAAATCGGTTCAGATATAGATATATAACAAAAACGCGATGTCTGTTAGGTTACATATGTAAAATATACCCAAAGTGGTGAAAGGTATCATATAGTCGGCCGAATCCGACTTTACTACGTTCCTTACTGTTTTTATACCCTCCACCATAGTATTACTCTCCATATTACATAATTTTGTTTTTCCGTTTGAACTCATCGAAATAATTTTTTTCCGACCCTATAAAGTATATATATTCTTGATCAGCGTAAAATTCTATTACGATATAGCCATGCCAGTCTGTCCGTCTGTCTGTTGTAATCACTCTATCGTCTAAACGAATTGAGATAGATCGCCAAAATTTTGCATAGATACGTCTTTTGTCTGCAGGCAGGTCAAGTTTGAAGATGGGCTTTATCGGTCCACGTTTAGACATACCTCCCATATAAGGGTACCCCTCAATTTTCGGTATTTTAGGGTTCTTCAGCGCGTTTTTCAAATGAATTCACTGAAATTTGGTACATTGAGTAGCAAATCTCTCCACTAAAAATTATAAATATGGGTCCATATTTTCGGATAGCCCTTATATAAGGGTACCCCTAATTTTGCGGTATTTTGGGGGGTATGCTCGCATTTTTCGACCGTATTCGTTGAAATTCGGTTCTTTGAGTTTTTATTGGGTAGCAAATCTCTATACTAAAAATTATAAATAGAGGTCAATTTTTTCGGGTAGTCTCCATATAAGGGTATCCCCCAATTTTCGGTATTTTAAGGTTCTTGAGCGCGGTTTTCAACCGAATTCACGGAAATTTGGTATATGGGGGTTTTATTGGGTACAAAATTTCCCCACTAAAAATTAAAAATATAGGTCCACTTTTTCTGGTAGCCCCCATATAAGGGTACCACCCAATTTCCAGTTTTTTGGGGGTTTTGACCGGATTTTTTCACCGAATTCGCTGTAATTTAGTAATATGAGTTCTTATTGGGTAGCAAATCTCTCCACAAAAAATTATAAATATAGGTCAATTTTTTTTTCGGTTGGCCCCCATATAAGGGTACCACCAATTTTCGATATTTTGAGGTTCTTGAGCGCGTTTTTCAACCGAATTCGCTGAAATTTGGTATTTTGTAGTCGTATATGGCAACAAATCTCCCCACCAAAAATTATTAATATTCACCCCTTTTTAGGGGTAGTCCCCATATAACCCCCTTTTTATACCCTTCACCACACTGTGGTACAGGGTATTATGTCTTTGCGCATATGTTTGTAACAGGCAAAAGAAAACGAGATAGACACATGGTTCCTTTCGAGAATATGCATAGATTCACTTTCTGAGTCGATTTATTCGATTTATGCATGTCCGTCCGTCTGTCCGTCTGTAGATGTTAAATTGTAAACAAAGTACAGGTCGCATTTATAATCCGATTTGGATGAAATTTGGCACAAGTCACTTATTTGGCCCAAGGACGAACCCTATTGAAATTGGGAAAAATCGATTCAGATTTAGATATAGCTCCCATATATATTTTCGTCCGATTTAAGGTAAATGGGGCACCATAGTCCCTCTATATCTTTCGATTTGCATGAAATTTGGCACAGAGTACTGAATTAGGTCCAGAATGATGTGTGCCATGTTTCGAGGAAATCGGTTCAGATTTAGATATAGCTCCCATATATAGTTTCGTCCGATTTCATGTAAATAGTGCACCAAAGTCCCCATATATCTTTCCATTTGCACGAAATATGGCATGACGTATTAAATTGAGCGTAGAGCGATGTCTGCCAAGTTTCATGAAAATCGGCCTA
The DNA here is from genome assembly GCF_032173495.1 of Musca vetustissima. Classification (NCBI taxonomy): domain Eukaryota; kingdom Metazoa; phylum Arthropoda; class Insecta; order Diptera; family Muscidae; genus Musca; species Musca vetustissima. The sequence continues at coordinate 143,749 of NW_026873873.1, forward strand.
GATTTAGATATAGCTCCCATATATAGTTTCGTCCGATTTCATGTAAATGGTGCACCAAAGTCCCTATATATCTTTCCATTTGCACGAAATATGGCATGACGTATTGAATTGAGCGTAGAGCGATGTCTGCCAAGTTTCGTGAAAATCGGTTCAGATCTATATATATATATATATATTTTCGTCTGATTTAATTTAAATAATGTGCCAAAGTTCTTATGTTGCATAGCGTACTGAATTTAGTCCAGAATTTTGTGTGCCAAGTTTCGTAAAAATCGGTTGGGATTTAGATATAGCTGATATGAAGTAATTGACGCACCAAGAAACCAATATATGGCTAATACGAACTAAACGTACCGAATTTAGTATAACTTAACCTGTGACAAGTTTCGTTGAAATCGTTTCATATTTGGGTATAGCTTCTATATTATACTTTCGTCCGATTTTAAGTAAATTGTACATCAAACTCTTCATGTTTGTCAGATTGACATCAAATTTTGCACAACGTACAAAATTGAGCCTAGAATAACGTAGTTACGTTTTCTAGAAGTACAGACATGGCCCAACGGATGACCTATTGATATTTGTTTGAAGTCGATTTGTATACTTTTGTCCCAAACGAATGACATGTTTATGGATAGATCTAGTCCGATTCACATTTAGATAAATATCACATATTTTATTTTATCCAATTTCATGTTAATAATGCTATTTCATATACCCATAGTGGTGAAGGGTATCATATAGTCGGCCCCGTCCGACTTTACTGCTTTCCTTACTGGTTTATATTAAAATAGTTATCTGATTTGTTCCGTGTGTTGCGGTTGGGTAGTCGTTACAGGGAAAAGTCAATTTTTACCCTACAAAGACTATTTAGCCATCTGTTGTAAGCATTCCACCTTCTAAAGATATTGTGATAAAAAAACTCAAACATGACTATAATGAAATATATCGGCAGACATTTAAGCATCTCCTCAATATAGTGATACCTCCTGAAGGAAATAATTGAGATAAACAATTAAAATATTGGGTTCAAAATTGACGACCGGTATATGTCAATTTATTAGGCATAGCCCTCATATAATGATATACGCAAATATTCACAATTTCCTACACTATGTAATCAATATTGGTCCCCCTTTAGGCATACCCTCATATAACTTTGTAATCTAAATTACAGTAGTTTGAGGATTTTATACTCTACCATGCGTTAGCAGTATCAGCACACTTTTTGGATCTTACAGATTTGAGGAAAAATCCCCATTAAAAATTGCTGAAGTTTGTATTTGGTGTACATAATGTTTACATAGGTTTGTAGAATTATCGGTATATGCCCACTATGGTGGAGGGTATCCAAAGATGTTGACATAGCTTCCATATATATTTCGAATGGGTCTGATTGTGATTAAATTTTGAACAGAGGGTTAAACAAATAGCGTGTATCATCATCGTCTCTAAATCTGTCCGAATGAAATTGAATTTATCGTAGGTTGGGGATGTGTATGGATTGATTTCAGTCGATCCATTTATAGATAATGATCACATATTTGAGTTCATTAAATTTTAATGGTCCTTCGAAAAGGCACAGATGTCATATGTAGAATATACCCAAAGTGGTTTTAATATTTATTTGTGATGCAAAAATGTTACGTTCGAAATTGAGCTGTATCAGTTCGTTGTGTCAATCGGCCTAGCTATAGATCTTAGCAACATCACGAAGCTTAGCAACATCATTCAAGACTTAATTCAGTATCCTATACCAAAATTCGTGCAAATCGAAAGATATATAGGGACTTAAATGCACCATTTACATAAGATTGAACGAAAATATATATGGGAGCTATATCTAAATCTGAACCGATTTTAACGAAATTTAGCACACATCCTTCTAGACCTAAGTCAGTACGCTGTGCCAAATTTCGTGAAAAGCGAAAGATATTTAGGGACTTTGGTGCACCACTTATGACCACAATTATGAATCGAATTCTAGAAAATATACAGGGGATTAAACTGTCAACTTTTATTGGATATTTCTATCCGACGAGGTGTTAAAGAACCTGTTGATCTTTTAATTGATATTAATTTCGTTGCAAAAGTTCATATATATTGCGCACTATTAATATTACCACAAGACAAAGGTTAAATGTTACGAAAGAAAAACTGGGTGGTAGTATATATTGATTTGCTTCCTTTTCCCTCATGGACCCAATCCAGTAATGACATTTGTGATAGATCGTTATAAATTACCCCCATTAAATTTGCGTACATTTTCGCTATTCTGATCAGATCATTAGAATCCAAAATTAATTTGGATACAATGTAATTATTTAATGGTGTTTTAAAGTTTAAATGTGGTTTATATCACGTTTAACTATAAGAGGAGTGTATTCAAGAGAAACTATGACTCATGACAAAACTGCCCGACGTGATATATAGGGTTCATGATGGTTCCTTCTGGGATTACTTGGAACATAACAATCTGTCGCCTTCGTTGTGTAATTTAATACAACTTCATACCACACGACTGACAGCCAACAAAACTAACAACCTCACATATTTACACCGCAATGTCGCCCAGGTTATAATACCCAACTGCAATTGTAATATATTTTTTGTTATTAGCCATTTTGGTGATATTCAATGTTTGGAATGTTCAATGTAGACCACACCACGACAACCGAATAACAAATATTTCGTGTCGATATGCGGTTACGGTTATTTGTGATTATAACAATTATTATTTTTATTATTTGTTTCGTTTTTTTATTGCAATTTAATTTTTATGTATCATTAAGTTGTTTATTTTTGTTAGTGTATTTATTTTCAGTTTTTTTTTGCACTTCATTTTATTATCGAAATGAATTTTTTTTTTGGTGCGCATTCTACAAATAACAACAGACATGCAGACGTAATGTCCTACCATACGCAACCAAACACATTTGTTTGCTTTTTTAATGTGTGTGTGTTTTGTCGGTTTGCCGTTGTTGTTGCTATTTTTGTTTTGTCATTATTATTATTGTTATTAGTTTTGTGGTTTTCCATTTATATTTTGTGGTTATTGAATTATGAAAGAAATATTAAAATTTATTGATAAAAGCCATATTAATGTCATTCGATGTGGCCATAAAAAGCAACAACAGCAAAAAAAACTAAATCCAATTTAGCCAAATAAATATTTGTTTATTAGTTTATTTCGATGTGTGTGTGTGAGAGAGTGAGTGTATTTGTATACAAGCTGCTTAAGCTGTGTATTAATGCTAACTAATGAACTCATAGTTAGCTAGAAAATTCCAATATAATTAGAGAAAATTGTTTATTGAGTTGTCTGTGGAATTTTTTTGTTTGGTTGAATGTAATATTAGGTGTTTTTATTAGTTATTTAAATAATAAAATTAGAAAAAAATATATAATGTGGACAAAAAAAATTATAAAAGAAAAAATATTATTTAAAAAAATCCATATCCAAATCCATATCCAAAAATCCAGGCCTTGTTGAGATCTTTAAAAATTATTAATAAAAAAGCCTTTTGTAGCTCCTTAAAAAATCTAGGTACCCACACAGGATCTTTAAAAGTATTTTTGAAAAAATTTCAGTCCTTGTGTAGGTCTTTAAAAAAATCAGGGCCCTGTGTCGGCCCTTTAAACATTGTATTTAAAAAAATCCAGGTCAAGGTATGGGTCCTTTAAAAATATTTTTTTAAAATATAAAGTCCTTAGATAGTTCCTTTAAAAAATCCTGGCCTTGTGTGGATCCTTCAAAAACGGGATTCCAAAAGTCTAGACCTTGTGTAGGTCCTTAAAAAAATTCATGCTTTGTGTGGTCCATTAAAAAAATCCAGGCCTTGTTGAGATCTTTAAAAATTATTAATAAAAAAGCCTTTTGTAGCTCCTTAAAAAATCTAAGTACCCACACAGGATCTTTAAAAGTATTTTTGAAAAAAATTCAGTCCTTGTGTAGGTCTTTAAAAAAACAAGGCCTTGTGTCGGCCCTTATACAATTTATTTAAAAATATCCAGGTCCAGGTATGGGTCCTTTAAAAATATTTTTTTAAAATATAAAGTCCTTAGATAGTTTCTTTAAAAAATCCTGGCCTTATGTGGATCCTTCAAAAACAGGATTCCAAAAGTCCAGACTTTGTGTAGGTCCTTAAAAAATTCATGATTTGTGTGGTCCATTAAAAAAATCCAGGCCTTGTTGAGATCTTTTAAAATTTGTAATTAAAAAGCCTCTTGTAGCTCCTTAAAAAATCTAAGTACCCACACAGGACCTTTACAAGTATTTTTGAAAAAATTCCAGTCCAAACAAAGCCTTGTGTCGGCCCTTTAAACATTTTATTTTAAAAAAATCCAAGTTCAGGTATGGGTCCTTTAAAAATATTTTTTTAAAATATAGAAACCTTAGATAGTTCCTTTAAAAAATCCTGGCTTGTGTGGACCCTTCAAAAACAAAATTCCAAAAGTCCAGACTTTGTGTAGGTCCTTAAAAAATTCATGCTTTGTGTGGGTCTTTTAAATATACTATTAAATTATACTATTAATTATTAAATCCTGGCCTTGTGGGTATCCTTTAGAAATGTTCTCTAAATAATCCACTGTTAGTGCACGTTCTTTGAAAATCCAGTCCTTGTGTGGGTCCTTTAAAAAATTATTTAAAAAAGGCAAGTCCCGGTGAAGGTTCTTTAAAAAACCCACGCCTTATGTAGGCCATTTATAAATGTCATTGGAAATATATTTTCTTAAAATCCAGTTCAGGTTCTATAAAAAATCCAGGCTTTGTTTAAGTCTTCTATAACTCCAAGACTTGTGTGGGTCCTTCAAATATATTCTATAAAAAATCCCGCCTTGGTGCAGGTCATTTTAAACATTAAGTCTTGTTTGGGTCCTTTAAAAACTCAAGCCTTGTTTCGGTCCTTTTAAAAAATTCTTTAAACAATCCACGCCTTGGGTAGATCCTGGAAAAGATATTTTTTTAAAATAAATCTACGCCTTTCGAGGGTCCTTGATTTTTATACCCTTCACCACACTGTGGTACAGGGTATTATGTCTTCGTGCATATGTTTGTAACAGGCAAAAATAATCGAGATAGACCCATGGTTCCTTTTAAGAATATGCATAGAATCACTTTCTGAGTCGATTTATGCATGTCCGTCTGTCCGTCCGTCCATGTATTTTTGTTAACAAAGTACAGGTCGCATTTATGATCCAATTTCGATGAAATTTGGCACAGGTCACTTAATTGGCCCAAGGACGAACCCTATTGAAATTGGGAAAAAAATTTAGATATAGCTCGCATATATAATTTCGTCCGATTTAAGGTAAATGGTGTACCAAAGTCCCTATATATCTTTCGATTTCCACGAAACTTGACACAGCATAATGAATAGGGTCTACAATGATGTGTGTTAAGTTTCCTGAAAATCGGTTCAGATTTATATATAGCTCCCATATATATTTTCGTCCGATTTAAGGTAAATGGTGCACCAAAGTCCCTAAATATCTTTCGATTTGCACGAAATTTGGCACAGCGTACTGAATTTACTCTAGAATGATATGTACTAAGTTTCGGGAAAATCAGTACAGATTTAGATATAGCCCCATATATATCTTCGTCCGTTTTAAGGTAAATGGTGTACCAAAGTCCCTATATATCTTTCGATTTGCACGAAATTTGGCATAGCGTAATGAATTAGGTCTAGAATGATGTGTGTTAAGTTTTGTGAAAATCGGTTCAGATTTAGATATAGCTTCCATATATATTTTCGTCCGATTTAAGGTATATGGTGTACCAAAGTCCCTATATATCTTTCGATTTGTACGAAATTTGGCATAGCGTACTGAATTAACTCTAGAATGATATGTAATATGTTTCGGGAAAATATGTACAGATTTAAATATAGCCCCATATATATCTTCATTCGATTTAAGGTAAATGGTATAGGTATAGCTCCGGTATATTTTGGCTCGATTTAAGGTAAATGGTGTACCAAAGTCCCTGTATATCATTCGATTTCCACGAAATGTGGCATAGCGTACTGAATTGGGTCTAGAATGGTATGTGCAGAGTTTCGTGAAAATCGGTTCATATTAAGATATAGCTCCCATATGTATTTTCTTTCGATTACTTACTAAAGTTAATATAAATTAATATAAATTAATCTCTGACAAATTTCGTTGAAATCGGTGCATATTTAGTTATAGCTCCCATATATATTTTCGTTGGATTTTAGGTAAATGCTGCACCGAGTGACACGAAATTTTGCACAATGTATCGAATTGAGACTAGAATGACGTTATAAACTTTTATTTAAAATGGTGCAAAGCAGATATAGCTCCATATATATTTCAAACGGGTGTCTGATTGATATTAAATTTTAAAGAGTACTACTCTAAACTTGTCCGAATGAAATGAAATTTAGCATAGGTTCCAGAAAGGCATACAGATCACATATTCAAGTTCGTTCAATTTCATGTTAATGTTCTTTCGAGAAGGAAGAGTCTGATAGGAGACATATGCACAACCCAAAGTGGTGAAGGGTATCATATAGTCGGCCCGACTTTACTGCCTTCCTTACTGGTTAAATATACATTATATGATAAATCTAGGCCTTGGGTGTGTCTTTTAGAAATATTCCCTAAAAAAGCCACTGCTTGTGTATGTCCTTGAAAATGCAGGCCTTGTGTGGGTCCTTTAAAAATATTATTTAAAAACGCAAGTGCCGGTGTTGGTCCCTTAGAAATATCCACGCCTTTTGTGGGTCACTTAAAAATATCATTAAAAAAAATATTCTCTAAAAATCCAGTCCTTGTGTAGGTTCTATAAAAAAGGTTTATAACTCCAAGAGTTCTGTGGGTCCTTTAGAAATATTCATTACAAATTAATTCTTTAAAAAATGTAGGTCCTGTGTAGTATTGTGGGTCCTTTAAGTATATCTTTAGATCCGTATAGATCCTTAAACAAATCGTTATAAAATCCACGCCCTGTGAGGGCTTTTATTGGCCCTTTAGAAATCAGATTTTGTCATCTATACAATTCTGCTAAATTAATAATTTTTCCTGCATGTTAATTAAATTCCTCCACTCCTTTTTTATGAAGCTAATTTACTTCCCCCTCCACCTATCCAAATTAATTCCTCTCTCTCTCTCTCTCTCTCCTACTCTTTTATGACTCTAATTACAACTGAGCTCATATCCTGATTTCCAATTCTCTGTTAAAGTTTTAAATGCATCTAACCTTTTTACGTATCCGCACACTAGACACTCTCCCACTAAAGTATTCCCATTAAAGTGCACAAGGAGAATAAAATCTCAATAATTCTAAAGCTGCTATAAAACTCTAAAACCATAAAAAAGTGGGCATTAAGAGTTAGCTAAGAAGGAAACGTAAATAGCGGGTTTGAGAGAGTGAGGACGACTTGGAGGTAGAGAGCAAAAAGTCGTAAACAGTTTTAATGATTTCATAAGTATTTAATCACACCTTCATAGGTTAACAACCCACTTGGAGGCTAGGTACGTACGTACGTCCTACATGCAGCATAGGTACATAAATACACATAATGATGATAACAAGGATAACAAGCAGCAACAGCAGCAGCAGTGGTGGAAAATGGGATGATGAAGATTGCGTTAACGATAATTATAGGGACTAGTAGATGGTTTTAGGAAATTAAAGAAAGAGTGGGTCTCCGATAGCTGCAAAACGTTACAAAATTTCACGCAGATGATTTAAATTGTCTAGATCCTTGAAAAAATATTCTTTAATAAATCCACGCCTTGTCTAGATCCTTGAAAAAATATTCTTTAATAAATCCACGCCTTGTCTAGATCCTTGAAAAAATATTCTTTAATAAATCCACGCCTTGTCTAGATCCTTGAAAAAATATTCTTTAATAAATCCACGCCTTGTCTAGATCCTTGAAAAAATATTCTTTAATAAATCCACGCCTTGTCTAGATCCTTGAAAAAATATTCTTTAATAAATCCACGCCTTGTCTAGATCCTTGAAAAAATATTCTTTAATAAATCCACGCCTTGTCTAGATCCTTGAAAAAATATTCTTTAATAAATCCACGCCTTGTCTAGATCCTTGAAAAAATATTCTTTAATAAATCCACGCCTTGTCTAGATCCTTGAAAAAATATTCTTTAATAAATCCACGCCTTGTCTAGATCCTTGAAAAAATATTCTTTAATAAATCCACGCCTTGTCTAGATCCTTGAAAAAATAAAAAATATTCTTTAATAAATCCACGCCTTGTCTAGATCCTTAAAAAAATAGTTTTTAATAAATCCACGCCTTGTCTAGATCCTTGAAAAAATAGTTTTTAATAAATCCACGCCTTGTCTAGATCCTTGAAAAAATATTCTTTAATAAATCCACGCCTTGTCTAGATCCTTGAAAAAATATTCTTTAATAAATCCACGCCTTGTCTAGATCCTTGAAAAAATATTCTTTAATAAATCCACGCCTTGTCTAGATCCTTGAAAAAATATTCTTTAATAAATCCACGCCTTGTGTAGATCCTTGAAAAAATATTCTTTAATAAATCCACGCCTTGTCTAGATCCTTAAAAAAATATTCTTTAATAAATCCACGCCTTGTCTAGATCCTTAAAAAAATATTCTTTAATAAATCCACGCCTTGTTGTAGGCCTTGAAAAAAATATTCTTTAATAAATCCATCCCTTAAAAAAATATTCTTTAATAAATCCACGCCTTGTCTAGATCCTTGAAAAAATATTCTTTAATAAATCCACGCCTTGTCTAGATCCTTGAAAAACTATTTTTTGAAAATCCATGCCTTGTGTAGGACCTTGAAAAAAATATTCTTTAATAAATCCACGCCTTGTCTAGATCCTTGAAAAAATATTCTTTAATAAATCCACGCCTTGTCTAGATCCTTGAAAAAATATTCTTTAATAAATCCACGCCTTGTCTAGATCCTTGAAAAACTATTCTTTAATAAGTCCACGCCTTGTCAGGGTCCTTGAAAAACTATTCATTACTAAATCCACGCCATGTCTAAATCCCTGAAAAATTATTTTTAGAAAATCCACGCCATTTTTTGAAAAATAAATGCCTTTTTGGTCTTTGAAAATATCGTGCAAATGTCCACGAATCTTTTGGCCCGTGGAAAATATTTGTTAAAAAAATCCACAGGTCTTTTAAATATCTTCATAGACCTCATTCTTCCATCTTTGCAAGATGTTCTCTCGACCTCCCTCTTGTATACCTATAATCGACTCTCTAGCCCTCCATCCATTTACCCCTTTTTCTAGTTTCAATGAAAATAAAGCTAAGCCATGTCTGCGGTCGCAGTGGGAATGGATGTATAGCATAATAGCGAATAGGAACTGGAAGAAATTTCATCAAAATACACACACACATACCTCACACTTTGTTGGTGCCACAAATATGTGTGTAACTTAAAGAGTGTTTATTCACCTCTGCCTTTTAGAGAGGCAAAAAGGGGGGCATGGAAGCTGAAATGCGTTAAATGTTTTTTAACCAGTTTTATTATTTCTTTTTGTTGTTGTTGTTGTTCGCAATGCCTTTAAAAACTAT